>NC_048304.1:60579422-60752217 GCF_013100865.1 Trachemys scripta elegans | reverse complement strand
TATCCTCCAATCACACAAGCTGAAAATTGATCCACTTTACTGCAGTTCTGTAACCATGTGGGAACCAATCCTGTCTGTGTTCTGTGCACATCTAAAATTCCTGCTGAATGACCTGCCGTGGGACCGAGTTACCAGTGACCCAGGTCTGCGGCGGAAGGAGGGTGCAGGTGGAGTGGGTGATCCCAGGGCTGGGGCAGCAGGAGGTGTGTGGGTGGGTGGGTGGGGCAATGGTGGGGAGGTAGGGGGAACCCAGAGCTGGGGCAGCAGGGTGTGTGTGTGGGAGAGCTGAGAGCTGGGGCAGCAAGGGGATGCGGGTGAGGGAGGTGAGAGCCCAGGGCTGGGGAGGCAGGGAGGTGCGGGTGGTGGGGGAGAGCCCAGGGCTGGTTTTGGAGGGGGGTGCGGCGAGGAGCCCAGGGCTGGGATGGGGGGCAGCCAACATTTTTTTTTGCTTGGGGTGGCAAAAAACCTAGAGCCGGCCCTGGCCATCACCACCTCCCCCAGCTCTAGCTGAACCATAACCACCACCTGGGTTGTGAGACATTATCTCCCCCTCCACGTGTGTCCTTTTCCTTCCCCATCTTAGTCCTTCTCTTTCCTAACTCTCACTTCTTTCCTTCTGTCTAATGAGAGCCTGGCTGAGCCAGGCAGGACTGTATATTTTGAAACACTGCTGTGAGCCTGTGAGCAGAAAGGCAACTAACAGCACTGCCATTAGCAGCCTGATGCCATGTCCAGGTCTGAGCATGGCTGGTAAGGCCATTTGTTTTTCCAGCAGTGACGTTACATGTGAAAGTCAACACCAGAGACAAAAGCCACATTTTCTATCTTTGCAGGTCTTTTCTCTCCCCTTTTGTGTGTGTTCATCTTGTTTTGTCTTCTTAGGAAATGGGATTGGACTTTAGCAAGAACAGCAACAGCAGCTCTAGCTCATCTCTGCTAATTTCATCTCATTTTCCCCAAAAGGACAGTTTATTACCATCTTTGATACCATCTAAGACTGTCAAACAAGGGGGGGGGGGGAAGATTCCTTCTAAAAACTGGCTCCAGCTAAGGGGAAAGGGAACAAGGGATGTTGGCAATAGGGTGACCAGATGTCCTGATTTTATAGGGACAGTCCCAATTTTTGGGTCTTTTTCTTGTATAGGCTCCTATTATCCCCTACCCCGTCCTGATTTTTCACATTTGCTGTCTGGTCACCCTAGTTGGTAAAACGAAAGCCTGATTTAATACTTTAATTTTCAAATGCTTTAACAGTTTTTCCTTCTTTTCTGTATCTTTAGCAAAAAGTTAAATGGACGTTTCATGGTGTGTTTCCACGATACTAAGCAGGCTGCAGTCTCTGTATACCGAACCCGTAGCTTGTTTAGCAGTGTTAGTGTAGGACTGTGACAGGGTTATGTTAACACCTTTGATTCTTTGGGTCCATATATTCCATCTAAATGAATGCAACAGTCCACAGGTGGGTCAGGCATGGCTGGGGCAGGGGGCTGGCGCGTCTCAATGGAGCACCTGACAAAGAGGCAGAGTGTCTACTTAAGAGAGGGCTGCAGGGCTGACCATCACCATATGGAAGCAGAACATGCAGGAGAGAAAGAGGGCAGGAGGGACGCTGCCCAGCCTGAAAAGCTGACAACCCTCACGCTCCCAGAAGGGGTGAGCTCAGATTTGGGAGATGGCGTCTCAGGATTATTGGTTGTTTTCAAAGATCTGTAACTCGAGTGACATTAAGAGTAAAGTTACTGTGGTTAAGAAATTCCTTTGCTAACCCTGTGTTCCTTGCTTTCCTGCCACCTTGTCCCTGAAGGGGTTTGTAGTGGGGTGAGCACCCGCTCCGGCCCTGGAGGGGTTGGAAAAGCCCTGCAGAGGGCTGGGGCTGGGGCTGGGGCTGGGGCTGGGCAAGGGAGTTAAAACCCTGGCTGATTGGGGAAGTGGCTGCAGCTGGGGCCATGCCCCAAACCAAGCAACTGGGTCTTATAAGAAGGCCAGGGAAGCCAGAGGGAAGAGTCTCTCTCTGACTGGAGAGGGAGACAAGCCTGGCTGCTGGGGAACTTGCCTGGGGACCTAGAGTGAGGCAGGGCTGGGGAAAGGCCTTAGGAGCTGGGAAGCCCTAGGCCAACAACTCCCCAGGCTGCAGGGCCTAGATTTACCTCCAGCTAGGTACTGAGTTGCAGAGGGGCAGCCTGCGGGTGGGTAAAGGCAGGCAGTCCAAACCCCTTTGCCTATGATGAGTGGCTGATACTGCAGTCTGCCCCAGTGAATGGGGGCTAGATGGAGACTGGGCAGTAGCCAAAACTGAGGCAAAGTGGGGATAGTGGTTGGGGGTTCCCCTTAGGAGACCCTAAGACTGTGGGGGTACTGCCAGGGGGCAGCACCCCTGGTAAAAGGGCACTGGGGTCCGGGGAGGGACATGGGAGCCAGAGGACAGCCGGATCACTGGCATGCAGAGGGCGCTCCAGATGCTGGAAGAGCTAATTCCTGGAAGTAACGAACAGGAGGCGCCACAGGGGTGAGTCCACGCTTCTACAGGGTTAAACTAGAAGCCCGGAGAGACCACAGCTTAGGTGGAGCTCTGGGGAAGTATGTGCAGGCAACTAGAGGGTATGGAGGTCTCAGCCACTGAAGTCGGGATCTAAGCTGGCTGAGAGGCAGTGCCCCACAGTCCAAGGAAGGCTCTCAGACAAGAAGTCGAGCCAGGGTGTGTGCCCTGTAGCCCTAGAGCTAGACTAGCCTCAGTCCAAATGCAGCTGGCTTGGAAACATGTGGGACCCAATGACTGGGTCCACTCCCAATAGACTGGTGACCGTGCGGGGCCAGGTTCTAACACTCGCTGGCTGAGCAAAGTGAGGCTTGGCAGTCAACTCAGCAGCATTTCTCTGTGTGTCTGTCCGTAACACGATAATTTCCGTAAACTCTGTCCAATCAGTTCCACAATTTCAGGGAACATGCTGGGATTGGTGGGAAGAGCCCTATTGATTCTGGCGACCATCAGAAAACCAGCACCCTGGAAAAGCCTGATTTCCACACACCGCCCATTTGGTACTGCAAGTGAAGGAGCATTATGACATCCAAGGTAATGCAGCCAGTCACTATGCCCTCCCTCCAGTTAATTTGCATACTGCAATCCCATTGGTTGAAGAGTCAGCAAATGAAACAGCAGGTCAGGTCTGAGCTGCGTTGACACAGTTGGGGGTTCAGAACTGGGATAGCAGGGGCTGGTACAGATCAGGAGCTGTACTGGCTGAATAAGAATGAGCCTGGATATTTGCACTGTGACTCCCTCCACACTAGCCCTGGCTCAGGCAGCATCATTTACCTTTGCCCAGTCACAACAGTTTACGTTCATCTAAACCACGCCATTTGGTGCTGCAGCCAAATGGGCACTGGCCAGGGGGAAGATGACCATGGCAGGAACAGCTAATTTCCACTAAAATCAGGTGATTGGTGGATTTATGTAAGATTCTAGTCCTGCTGGGGAGCTTCTGGGTGCTGAGGAGCGGCAATGGGGGAGGAACACACAGGGTTAGGAGAATGTGTTGATTTGGATGAAATTTTCACTAGAAACCTGGCAGGCAGGCTGTATGCCAACCAACCAAGCAGGAGATGCTGGCGGGTGCAGCGAGCTCAGGCTACAGGAAGAATGATGTAGGAAAACCTCTAGTAAATAATAATTAACATGACCTTGCAAATCACAGCAAGCTAACCTTGGTTTCAGTACCTCTTTGAATTACTTTCCATTCCTCACATTAGTACTAGCACAAGGGTTCCAGGCAAAACAGTAGCAGACTTGTTCAGTAGAACTGGCCACTGACTTTGTGCAGGTATCACTTATACAATAAAAGGCCAAGACAGAAGAGGACCAGCCCATTGACTTCAGCAGAGTTGCTCCTGATTTATACCTGTGTTGGTGAGAGAATGAGACCCATGTATCACTTACAGAGTTCTGAACTCTCACAGTATACATATGCAGCAATCAATCAATCACAATAGCTGTCACTGCAAACTACATTCAAATTATAAACGTTATTTTAGGTGTGATTGAATCATAGAATATCAGGGTTGGAAGGGACCTCAGGAGGTCATCTAGTCCAACCCCCTGCTCAAAGTAGGACCAATCCCCAGGCAGATTTTTGCCCCAGATCCCTAAATGGCCCCCTCAAGGATTGAACTCACAACCCTGGGTTTAGTAGGCCAATGCTCAAACCACTGAGCTAACCCTCCCCAAATAAAAGAACACACCTGCAAAATCAGGATGGAAGGTAACTTTGGAGGGTAATAAAAAGATTTAAAACAGAGGATTCCCCTCTGGGCTCAGCTTCAGAGTTACAAAAACAGGACTAAAACTACCTCTGTAGCATAGGAAAATTCATAAGCCAAAACAAAAGATAACCTAACGCATTTCCTTGCCCTACTTACAATTTCTGTGGTTTTAGATGGCATATTCCAGTTATATTTTCAGGAAATGTTGTACCTACTTGGCTTCTTCCTCTGTCTGGAGAGGGAACAACAACAAATCCTTCCGTCCCCCAGATTTGAAAATTGCTTTGTATCTCCGTTGGTAATAGGATCCAGGCCTCTAGGTCACCAATGACCCCATCACATCACCTCTCCACATGAAGGGATAGCTCAGTGGTTTGAGCAGGGGCCTGCTAAACCTAGGGTTATGAGCTCAATCCTTGAGGGGGCCATTTAGGTAGCTGGGGCAAAAATCTGTCGGGGATTGGACTAGACTAGATGACCTCCTAAGGTCCCTTCCAACCCTGGTATTCTATGATGAGGGAGTCTGTTGGGAGGGTGACTTTCAGGATCAGGTCCTTCTACTCATCCCAGGTTGGCAGTGAGTGAAAGCTGATGCCAGTTAGATAGCTTATGTGACATAAACTGCTGGTGCTATTCTTTAATCTGGTTCTAGCTGGGCGGAGACCAACGATTCCACTTAGCAAAGACTTTCTAGGCTTTGATTCAATGTGGATTGAAAATAACACCTTTCCAAAGCTTTTGCAAAATGGAATTTTGTTGAAATGCCCATTTATGGAATGAAATGGTCAGGTTTTCGATTTGAATTGACCAGAAAGTCCAGCTGGCACATTGGGAAGCCTTTCATCCAAAATGGCCTTAAAAGGGATGCCTCTGCAAAAGGTTTCAATTTCAGCAAACAGCATTCCCCAGCAGATACACACCTCACTGAAACTGTTCCAACCAGCTCCACTGCCAGAGCAATTTGTCCCTCTGATTAGCAGTCTCAGCAGACAAACCAAGGATTTAACGAGCTTAAAGACTGAACTACTGTCCCCTTCCACCTTAGAGATGCCCAGGTAAGCGCTGAGGAAGCATAGGGCTCTGCCCAATGGTGTTGCTCTCCTATGGAGAGTGAATGCCATTCTCCAGCACTGCCAGCTGAAGCAGCACTGAATTCACACACACAGGTCGTGTCACTGCTCTAGGTGATTTATGTGTGTGTTTAACCCCCAGACTGATCATGTCAGTCTCCTGCATGCCAAGAAGGACAATGAGGCGGAGGAGCAGTGAGTGGTACAGGCTCCTTACCTGTCATGGCTGGGTCATGCCACATAAATACCCAGGAGTTGCAGGCCACCCATTAACAGAGTGTTTCCATGCCTCCCTCTCCAGCAAAGCCCTCCCTGAGAAAGGTAAATCAATTCAGCGCCTGCTAGTGGTAACTGAGACGAGGACAGAACCAGGGATCGCTTCCCCAGGGCTGATGTGCAGTTCCTGACCCCTCTGCCCTCTTTGCCTGCTCCACCCCCCTTGCTCCCTGAGGGGAAGGAGTCAGCAGCAAACATGGGGTTATCTGCCTGCTTGCATTACAATGGTGAGATGGTTCAAATGGCCAGGAATTTGGGATGCCCAACCGGAGACGCCTGAAAGGGGACTGCTGGTACAGAAGCACTGAGCATCTGCCCTCTGGCAATCCTTTTCGGGTGTGTCTGGGGTCCCCCCATTCCCACTGCTCACTGTGGAAATGCTTTGCTGCCCTGAGCCTGTCCTGTGATTTCCCAGCAGCAGGTTGGAGGAGGTGAATGGTGTGCAGCGGGGCAGGGCTCAAGATCTCCCCTGAGCATGGAGGGTTTGAGTCTCCAAACTGAGATTCTGGCAAGGCCAGTTTTGATCTTGACAATGGTCTATGTCCGGCACATCCCCTCCCCCCGACCTCCCCAGGCTTCTGCCCAGCATGTCCCCTCCATCACCTCCCCACCCAAAACAGCCTCTGCCCGGCACATCCTCTGTCCCCCACCTCCCCAGTTGCCCGGCATATCCCCTCCACCACCTCCCCACCCAAAACAGCCTCTGCCCGGCATGTCTCCTGCCCCCCACCTCCCCAAAACGGTCTCTGCCTGGCACGTCCCCTCCACCCACTGCCCCACCAAAAACATCCTCTGCCCGGCACGTCCCCTGCCCCCCACCTCCCCAGGCCTCTGCCCAGCACGTCCCCTCCACCACCTCCACACCTAAAACAGCTTCTTCCCAGCACAGCCCCTCCCCCCCAACCTCCCCAAAATGGCCTCTGCCTGGCATGGACCCCTCCCCTCTCCTCCCCAAAATGGCCTTTGCTTGGCCCCTCCCCCCACCTCTCCCAAAATGGCCAAGGAAGGGCGTGAAGACATAATACTGTAGTACTGCTGGCTGTTTATGCGGTTTGGAGCTCTTTGACCTTCACTGATTGTTTAATAGAAATCACCAAGGCTTTGCTTTGCCCTCAGTTGGAGGGACTTTGCCGTACACCCTGAGGCAGGGCCAGCTCCAGGCACCAGCCGACCAAGCACGTGCTTGGGGCGGCACCTTGGGCTGGGGCGGCGCTCAGGTTTTTATTTATTTATTGGGCGGGGGCTGGCGTGGCATGGCGCTGGGGGGGGGCAGGGGCTGGCACTCAGAGGCGGGGCGGGGGTTGGCGCGGCGTTGGGGGGGTGGGGGCTGGCGCTCAGAGGAGGGGCGGGGGTTGGCGCGGCGCTGGGGAGGTGGGGGCTGGCGCGGCGTGGTGCGGCGCTGGGGGGCGGGGGCTGGTGCTCAGAGGAGGGGCGGGGGTTGGCGCGGCGCTGGAGGGGCGGGGGCTGGCGCTCGGGGGAGGGGCGGGGGTTGGCGCGGTGCTCGGAGGGGGCGTGGCTTCAGGCGGCGTGGTGTTCTGGGGGCGTGGCTTCAGGCGGCGTGGAGCTGGGGGGGCGGGGATTTCGGCAGCACTGGGAGGGGGTACGGCGGCGCGGCGTGGCACTCGCGGGGGGGCGGCACTCTTCTTTTTTGCGTGGGGCAGCAAAAAAGTTAGAGCCGGCCCTGCCCTGAGGTTCCCTACAAGATACTGAATATATCAGTTTTAATTCTGTGGAGCCTGATTCCCGGCCGAAAACCCTGTTACCCCCAGCTCGTTAATTAGTATCAGTTGGCAATTAACACAATTATTATTAGCCATGACAAAGGCTCAGGCTACAATTTTGACAGTGTGCCAGCTAGCACCGGGGTTCTCTCAGGGTCACATCACTCCCCTTTTCCCTCTGCTGCCCCCTACTCACAGTTTGTTGTCTGAAGCCAGTGAAGTCCCAGAGCCCAGGGGTGCATTCAGGTGGGTACATCTCCCATCCTGGGGGGAGAGCGATGCCACTGCCTCTGTCACTAGTTGCCAGCACTGCGCCATTGCTGTCAACTCAGTGTTGGAGTTGCTGCAGTGCCATATCCGGAGGTTCCTCCATCTAGTTTAAGGACTTCAGCTCTTAGTTATTTCATGGGATTGTGGGGAACCCCAGTGGTGCCACCTCCTCTGTATTGTCTTTCACCAGAACATGGTCCCACACAGATCTAAGGCTCAGCCCCCCAACCAACTTATTGGTGTTTTCAACTCTTTGAACACTGGAGGGGGAGGGCCAAACAACTTTTGGAACTCTTTAACCAGAGTCCACACTACTATGTAGGAATACGTATCTCACCCATGTGGGTTTTAGCCCACGAAAGCTATGCCCAAATAAATTGGTTAGTCTCTAAGGTACCACGAGGACTTCTCATTGTTTTATCTCACCCCCATTCACTTGGCTTTGGCATCATTACCCCCAGCTTAGCAAGTGAGGTTAAATTAGGGGGACCCCCCCCGTCAATTAGGACATATTGACTACAATTCTGCTGCCCTTTACTCATACAGTAGGGATAACGACATTGCATTACCCCTGCATCCAAGATTATAGTGAATTTTAACTCAAAACAGCTGAAATTGATCCTTTTGGCCAAGCAGGATGGTCTCCTGATCACTTAGGCAAAGTAAGTGTGTCTATGCAAATTTGGTCTGCTCCTGAAGGCTTTTCCTCCCAGTTCATCAACAGATGGCAGAGGTGATCTCATTCAGACCACTGCTTATGTCTGTGTGCATTGAAGTTTCCACATGAAATTACCACACACACTTTGGCAGAGGAGTGGAGGAGAGTTAAAAAAGATTGGCTAAAAAAACATTAGTTGAGATTTTGGGGCCATTCTCATGATTTGGGGGGGGGTGTCTGAGTCATGATTATTACTCTTTTGAGGTTGGCAGTACTAGTGGGGCTGGGAAGTTTGGGGAGGACATGTCATATTCTTCATAGGTATTACAGTGGTTGAATCCCTGCTTTAAGTGCAATATTCAACTCAACTTTAACTATGGAACCAAAGTTGGAACATCCATAGCACGCAGTCCGGGAGACCATACAGCTCTCTTAGCCAGCATTCTTCTAGGGAGAGAGTAGAATTCTTCTGGTTTTTTTATTTAGATCTCATTAGCTAAATCAGACCTAGAGGACTCACTGAACACAAGGAGGGCAGCCCCTGGTGCTCTGCTGGGCTGAGAGCTGGGGACAAAGAGAATACAAACATCTTGGAGGGAGTTCCCACTGCAAAACTCCTGCGTAGATGAAAAGCCAAAGCTGACAGGACTGAGCCAGACATTGATGAAGGAGAAAACTAATTTCCCCCTGTGGTGGGGCTAGCAGTCCAGGAAACGCGGCCCTCTGGGACAGATGTATATCTCTGCATGTTAACTGAAAACCTCACTGATTGGAGACCTCTCTAAATCCAGGATCTCCCTATTAAGTATTCAGCTGGATTGTTTTAATGAGATATCCTGTTGTGCTGCAGACAGTGTCCATGGTTAGGGCTTTTCGAGTCCTTCCTCATCCCCTCCCCAGTGGCAGAGAAGGGTAGCTAAGGGCACGGCCTGTGCTTTGACTATGTCATCTTTTCAAGAAAGATGTGGAGAAATTGGAGAGGGTCCAAAGAAGAGCAACAAGAATGATTAAAGGTCTTGAGAACATGACCTATGAAGGAAGGCTGAAAAAATTGGGTTTGTTTAGTTTGAAAAAGAGAAGACTGAGAGGGAACATGATAGCAGTTTTCAGGTATCTAAAAGGGTGTCATAAGGAGGAGGGAGAAAACTTGTTCACCTTAGTCTCTAAGGATAGAACAAGAAGCAATGGGCTTAAACTGCAGCAAGGGAGGTTTAGGTTGGATATTAGGAAAAAGTTCCTAACTGTCAGGGTGGTTAAACACTGGAATAAATTGCCTAGGGAGGTTGTGGAATCTCCATCTCTGGAGATATTTAAGAGTAGGTTAGATAAATGTCTATCAGGGATGGTCTAGACAGTATTTGGTCCTGCCATGAGGGCAGGGGACTGGACTCGATGACCTCTCGAGGTCCCTTCCAGTCCTAGAATCTATGAATCTATATAACTTGCTGACCATTTGTAATCTCCCCACTGCTGGTTCTGTTCTCGCTGATCCCAGTGCCGATCAGAGCAAGCGCCCCTCAAGCCACTGCTACTTGAGTGTAAAGTTGATAGGAGGCTAGAATCAGGCCGCAAGGCGTTTCCCGTTGGAGCAATAATTACACATGACGTGCAGTGGTTCAAGTTTTCCATTCTCTTTGATTCTTCTCTGGGCTTACGGTCTGTGTGAAGAACAGAATTTGAGAGCAGTAGGACTTGTCTTTTCCTCTTCTAATGCTGTCACTTAAAGTGAAGTCCAAGGGGTAAACTACAGCCTTGAGCATTAGGAGAGCTGGATTCTATCCCTGCTGCTGCCACAGGCTTGCTGTGGCATCTCAGGCAAGTCAGTTAACCTCTTTCTGTGTCTTGGTTTTCCCCATCTGCAAAATGGGACAATAATACCTACTTCAAAGGGGTGAGAGGCAGCTTTAATACAGTCATAAAAGGAAAGAGCTTAGAGCACTGCAGACTCCAGGAGCGGCCTAAGAGCCTTGTTCTGCAAGCACTGATCTATTGCAGTCTCTTTGATACGTGCACTTAGTAAGAATACAGTGCATTGGAAAGGAAATGCCAGTGTGTCGGGCCCCGGTGGGAGAGGGAGCATACTGGCAAACGCTGTTTGAAGGACTCATGTTGCCCTTGGCCTGAGCGAAGGAGGTTGAGGGTTAAGTTTTCGGCCCACAGCATGGCTCAGCGGTAATGCCCCGCTATCCCAGAAGGAGCTCTGTGAGCGCAGAGGGAGCAGGGGCTGTTAGAGCCAAGACATGCTGTGCACATCTGAGAGCAGGGTTCTGCTCTGAGAGGGGCTGCAGCGTCCTACAAGGAATGTGGCCTTCCAAAAAGTGAGAATGTGCTGATTCCTTCAAATAAGAATCTTCTAAGCTGACCAAACCAGTCTGCAGCAAGCACTTGGAGACCGGGAGGGTGGGGCTGGGTGGATGTCCCTAGGCACCAGGCATTGGAGGGAGATCAGTCAGGATGGATACAAAGGATTTTTTGTAATTGCCTTTGTGGGAGTACTTTCTCATTGAATTTTAGGGGAGGGCCTAGCAACATGGGAAATGCTCTTCCTCCTAAACAAGGAAGCAGGTGCCTGGGCTGGCCTCCTGTGCTCAGAGTCAGTCCCTGTGAGGGAAGAAAGATGGGGCGTTGAGCTGGTGTGAAAGCATCGTTGGTAGGAAAGCACACAGATCTCTAACAGAGCAGCAGGAGACCTGGGGTGAGTGTATTGTGCAGTTAAATCCTCCCTTTCTGCAGGGCTCACGCCATCATTCGGCATCTGGTGCTGCACACCTACAGTCTGTTAGCAAGGCCGGTCCGGGTTTAGGGGCTGGGGTCTAGGGTTACCAACTTTCTAATCACACAAAACTGAACCCCTCTGCCCCACCCCTTCTGCGAGACCCCACCCCTTCTCTAAGGCCCTGCCTCCCGTTCCTCACTCTTCCTCACCCTCACTCACTTTCACTTTACTGGGCAGAGGGTTGGGGTGCTGGAGGGGGTATGGGCTCTGGGCTGGGGCTGCAGGCTCCGGGTTGGAGCTGGGGATGAGGGATTTGGGGTGTAGGAGGGGGTCCTGGGCTGGGGGGTGAGGTGCAGAGGGTGAGGGTTCTGGCTGGGGGTGTGGGCTCGGGTGGGGCCAGGGGTGAGGGGTGTGGGGGGGGACTCCAGGCTGAGGCAGGGGGTTAGGGTGCGGGGGGGTGAGAGCTCTGGCTGGGGGTGCGGCCAGGGATGAGGGGTTTGGTGTGTGGGAGGGGACTCCGGGCTGGGGCAGGGGTTGGGGTGCGGAGCTGTGTGTGTGAGAGCTCCAGTTGGAGGTGGGGCCGGGGATGAGGAGTTTGGGGTGCAGGAGAGGACTCCGGGCTGGGGCAGGGGATTCGGGTGCAGGGTCCCAGTGGCGCTTACAGTGGCTCCAAGGAAGCGGCCCCCAGGTCCCTGTGGCCTCTAAGCGCATGGGTGGCCAGGGAGGCTCCGGGCATTGCCTTAGTGCCCACAGGCACCACTCCCTGCAGCTCCTATTGGTCGTGGTTCCTGGCCAATGGGAGCTGCAGAGACAGTACTTGGGGGAGGGGGCGGGGGCAGAACACCGAGCCGCCCAGTGCCTAGGGGCTGCAGGGACCTGGCAGCTGCTTCCGGGAGCCGCATAGGGTGACCAGATGTCCCGATTATATAGGGATAGTCCTGATTTTTGGATCTTTTTCTTATATAGGCTCCTGTTACCCCCCAACCCCCTGTCCTGATTTTTCACGCTTGCTGTCTGGTCACCCTAGAGCCACACAGAGCCAGGGCAGGTAGGGAGCCTGCCTTAGCCCCAAGCCCACACTGTGCTGCCAACTGGACTTTTAACAGTCAAAAACCGGACGCCTGGCAACCCTACTGGGGTCCCCGTATTGAGAATCCACCTGTGATGGGGTATTCACCCCACACCAGCCTGGAAAGAGCTAATGAGGCTGAGAAGGGGGCCAATTAACTTGATAGACCACAGCTGAAGGGACCGAGGCTGGCTAAGCAACCCCTGATTGGGGACAGAGCCCAACCAAGGAGGAACAGATGGGGCTATGATAAAGCCAGGAAGTTGACAGCAGAAGGGGCTGCAGTGTGGGGGCCGTCTGTCCCTCTCTGGCCGTAGGGAGGGAGAGGAGGAAACCAGGGGGAGAGGAGCAGCCCTGGGGTCCTGGCCCTGAGGAAAGGGTGCTCCCAGAGGAGTGGGAGAAAAAGCCTGTTAGAGGCGAATAGGTGCAACCTGGGGAAACAGGAGCAAGGTTGGGTCTGTGCAGGCCTTCGCTGCTGGTATAGGGTCCTTGGGCTGGAACATGGAGTAGCAGGCAGGCCTGTGTCCCCCTACGAGCCCCTGGGGAAGTGGCACAGACCCGCAGTGGAGCAGGAGATTGCCTGGGACAGTCATCCTGTGGGACTTTGGTACCACAGAAGGGGATGGCTATGGTGACCTGGCCAGAGAGCACCCTGACTTGCAGGGAGAGAGAGGGGCAGGGCGTGTGAATTAGCAGCAGAAGGGGGCGTTGTACTTGCAAAGAGCTAATCCCCAGAGTGGCCAGGAGGAGGCGCCCTGGCGGTGAATGAACCCCACGACACAGCCTCATAAAAGTCAGCTCCTCCCAGGGAGAAAGGGTGCCTGTTTAGAGTTCTAGAACCGCTCCAGACCTACAGGGCTCCATAGACGACCGGCAGCTCTCAGGTGGCAGCGTGAGGTAAAGGTCCAAGGGAAACCGTACATCTCATGGTGTGGTCTAATGCTGGCTGTGTGGAAATACGTGGAGAGGATGCAGCGAGGCTGTGGTATCAGGGGAGGGTTGTGCAAAGAGCACACACCGGGGGTTGAGGAGGATGTCTGGCAAAGGGGTGGAGGGTAAGTGGGAAGCAGGGGCCAGGCATCACCATGTGGGAGGGGGGTGCCAAAGGTCAGGGAGCAAGAGGGCAGGCTATGCTGGGGGAGAATGTGTGTGCAAGGTCAGGGGAAGTTTCGAGCAAGAAGGAGGCAGGTTATTAGGGACCATTGCTCAGGGAAGGGGTTCAGGAGGGAGCAGTGCTGGGACCTCATCCAGGCCAAACCCCTGCCCTGATGCCTTTCCGCTGGACAGGCTCCTTTCCCCCAGGTGAGGGGCTGGGGCCAGCTGAAATCCACACTGCTGGGCCTTCCTGGCTGAGTAGATTCTAAAGAACAATTCAAATCCAAACCATAGGGCGTTAGCCTAACCTGTCCTGGTGGTTATAGAACACACTGCACATTGCGTCCAGACAGAGATGCTAGACCGGGGTGGGCGAACTTTTTGGCCTGAGGGCCACGTCTGGGTGGGGAAGTTGCATGCAGGGCCATGATGGTGTGGGAGGGGATGTGGTATGCAGGAGGGCGCTCAGGGCAGGGGTTTTGGATGCAGGAGGGGTGTGGCAGGGGCTCAAGGCGGGGGTTAGGGGACTCAGGGCAGGGGACTGGGGGGCGGCAGGGGGCTGGGGGGGGGGTTGGGGTGCAGGGATTGGGTGCGGAGTGAGGGACAGGGCTCAGGACAGGGGGTTGGGGTGCAGGAGGGGTGTGGCGGGGGCTCAAAGTGGGGGTTAAGGGGCTCAGGGCAGGGGATTGGGGTGCAGCAGGGGGCTCCGGGCAGGGGGTTGGGGTGCAGGAGGGGTGTGGCGGGGGCTCAAGGTGGAGGTTAGGGGGCTCAGGGCAGGGGATTGGGGTGCAGCAGGGGGCTCCGGGCAGGGGTTTGGGGTGCAGGGTGTAGGAGGGGTGCACCATGCAGGCTCTGGTCCGGCACCGCTTACCTGGAGCGGCTCTGGGGTGGCAGCGGCGTGCCGCAGGATAAGGCGGGCTCCCTGCCTGCCCTGGCCCCACGCCGCTCCCAGAAGCGGCCGGCACCATGTACCTGTGGCCCTTGGGGTGGGGGTGGGGGCAGAGAGCTACGCATGCTGTCCTCACCTGCAGCTACCTCCCCCAAAGCTCCCATTGCTCACCCCTGTGCTAGACACACCGTTCACTAGCCCAAGCATCATGGAACAACCCCAGCACTGGGTGCTGCTAGATGATTCTGCCCTCAGAACATTTACTGTCCCATCAGATGCCATCATGATTCTTTTGCACCTAGCAGTGATATCAAAGCTGGGTAAGCTCTGTGGCCTCTGATTTTACATATGGGGAAACTGAGGCATGGAGAGGGGAAGGGATTTTTTTATTGTTACATAATGACAGGAGGTTCCACAAGATCCTTCAATTACCTTAAATGGAAGCTAGCTAGAAATAATCCAAAAGTTCAGCTATTTAGGTTTTATAGTGATCACCAACCTCTCGCTGGATGAAGAATTAAATGTTCGCATTGGAAAGGCTCCCACCACATTTAGCAGATTAACTAAAAGAGCATGGAACAACTCAAAGCTTACCATCAAGACCAAAATGCTAGTGTACCAAGCTTGCATCCTCAGCACTCTCATGTCTGGTGGGGAAACATGGACAACTTATGTTCCTCAGGAGAAAAGGTTCAACAGTTTCCACCTACGTTGTTTACGCCGCATACTTAACACCAAGATAAAGTCACCAACCCAGAGGTTCTTTGAAGGGCAAAATTACCAAGTGTGACAGCCCTGCTCAAGCAAAGATGACTGCGCTAACTGGGTCATCTGAGTAGGTTGGAAGACGGATGCATACCCAAGGACATGCTATACGGGGAGCTATCAGAGGGAAAAAGGAACAACAGGACATCCCAAGCTTCACTATAAAGACACATGCAAGCGAGATATGAAGGAATTTGGAATTGATCCTGACCAATGGGAAATCTTGGCAAGTGATCGTAACAAGTGGCACCATCGTCTCCATCAGGGTATCAAAGTCCATGACAGAAGCTGGCTCCTACAGCTTGAAGAGAAAAGAGCCTGTAGGAAGCAAGCAGCTCCCACCCAAGATACATATGTAAGGAGACTGTTGTCCCCTTACTAAAACTCAGTGGGGGTGTTTTGGTTGAATAGCCCCCAGTACCAAAGGAAAGGGAAAGGGTCGATGGGAAATCAGGATCCTGACACTGACAGGCCCCAGGAACAATGGGGAGAGGCCAATTCTCCAGGTCAGCCTGATTGACAGGGTGGACAGGCTAATCAGGGAATCATAAGGCCGGAGGTGCGGGGGGTGGAGGTCCCATCCTCCGTGTGAGCTGGAATTGCCTGGGTCAGACAGAGTGGAGCCAAGCTAAGGAGAAAGCAGGGGCCCAAGCTGAGCTGGGGAGCAGAGCTGTGCCAGCCAGAGGGGCCAGAAAAGCAGCCCAGGAAGCAGGTCAGAGCTGGGAGCAGAGTCACAGAAGCAGCCCACCGAGCAGACCTGTGCTTGTAGGGAAGCTGCAACAACCAGAGCCGGGGGGGGGGGGGGGGGTAGAGAAGCAGCCCAGGGAGCTGGAGGCAGAGCAGCAGCTGTGCTGAGGCAGAATGGTGGAGCTGGAGCTGGGGCTGGAGCAGTCCAGAGCCGGGTGCGGTGAGTAGCTGGGGAGAGCAAGGGGGACCCTGGGTAGCAGGCCCATCGCAGGGAGATGCCCCCAGCCAAGATGCCTTGCAGACCAGACTTGGAGGGGGATTGTAACCCCGACGGGGCGGGGATGATACTGGGAAGAAGGGTCCTGCCACCTAAAGCCTGAGAGCCTGTGGCCACCACCAGAGCAAGTGTCCTACCCACAGCGTCCCTGCAGCAAAGCCAGGGCCTGAGAAGGAGGTCTGGGCCGTGTGAGGAACAGCCTGTGAACTGCCCTTACATTCCAGAGCCGCTGTTTGTGATGTCCCCGTGCCACAGAGCAGGGTCATGTGTTTTCCTTTAACCTTTCCAGTTTTTTCCTTATTTTTTAATTTGATTGCTGTTTAAATAAATTGAATTTGCTTTGAACTGTATGTAATGAACAGTGGGTCAGGGAAGTGCCCAGTGTGGAGAGAGCACCCCGGAGTGGGGACACCCTAGCCCCTGCCTTAAGTGACCACAGCAAGCTTGGGGGTCGAGCCCCCCAGGAATCCTACACCAGCCTTGTTGGGGTTACGAGGACTCTGCCACACAGGAGAGTGGAAGGGGAGCCTTGAGGTCAGGCAGGCCTCTGGGTAAAGGAAGTGGGAGCGAGGACTCAGATCCTTTCGCTAGCCCATTTCACCAGGATAGTGTATAAGACAGGAAAGTTCCCCACAATAGCGGGACCATTCCCCCACTTACACATACATTTGCAATAACTGCCAAAGATCATGCAAATCTCCGATTGGACTATTCAGTCACATGAGACATTGCAAATCATCTACATCATAGGCTGCAATTCCCACCGTCTCTCACGGACAAAAGGATGCCAACAACATAATGAGTCTGGCAGAGCCCGGGGCAGCAGCCAATTCCCCCGATCTCCAGCCCAGCATGGCAGTCTATCTCCGCTCCCTGGCTGCATTGCTCGGCTCCGTCTCAAACATGTGCTTGCTGCAGAGCTGCTCTACGAGCTCGTGCTGGAACTGAGCTGGGAGTTCTAGTCAGCCACGTGCTGGCAGCCGGTTCGGAGTGCTGCCATTCAGCCCTTGGTGATCTTTATCAGGCTAGTTCCTGCTGTTTACAAGATGTGTTAAATCGCTGCAGCAGGCCATAAATCATGGCTCCCTCTGCGGGGTGGGGAGGGGCGGTGGGCAGCAGCCCTGGAGCTAGGGGCTGTTATCTCATCAGGTCTCACATGGGGCCCTCGCCTCTCCCCCGCTGTGTGAGGCTCTGCCCTTGCCTTTCCACTTCTCCTATTTGCACCATCACTGGACAGTCTCTGCTCCCCACCACGTCCCAGCCCCTTCTGAGCCTGAGACCTGGCTCCCTCTTCTCCAGCACATCAAGATCCAGCATAGCTCATCTCTTCCCCATGTGCCCCACCTTGTCCCTCCCCTCCATCAGTGACCCCCACCTCCAGACCGAGTCTGCTGCTTCCACTACTCTCTTTGCTGCACACTGCTCCGGATGCATGGAACGACCTCAGAACTGACAATAATGCCAGCTCCGGGAGTGGGTGGGAATCCTCAGCGGAAACTCCAGAAAGAGCATGTGACTCAGTGTGGGGTGGGTGATCTGCCCTGAGCCAATCCCCTCGGGGAGTACCAAAATCTGTCCAGCTGAGGTGTTGCCAGGTTTTGGGGCCCTTAGCACAAGGACATTATTAGTCTCAGTGTTCGGGCCAGGTTCCAGCTTAGGGAAACTCTCTCTCTTGATGTTTCAGCCACCCCTCCCTCCCACAGATCATGGGACTCCCCTTCACTCCCAGCCCTAACCTGCTGCCCAGATTTGCTGTTCATGGTGCAGCAGCTGCTGAGTTCCATTCCAGAGGTAGCTGAACCCCAGTGGTGGGCGAAGAACTTTGTTTGTGTGTGTGATTGTGGCACCTAGGTAGCAAACCACAACCAGGGTTCTAATGCACTTTGCTGGCCTCCCCGAACTTCCTCAGCATGAATCCCGTCAGCTGGAAATTGCTCAGGAGCGGCTGCGTGCTGGAAGAAGTTTGGGGTGAATCAGATGAGGCAGGGAGTGGGGAAGGAGAGAGTGCCCCAGGGTGGGAGAAAGAGTGCCTGGCCCGCAGCGAGGGTGGAAGCCTTGGGCAGAGTATGTGTCCTGTGTGCTGATCTCCGTGATGCTGCTCCAATGCCCCCCTGGGATATGGACTGCCTGGCAGTTCCGAGGGTTTCCCATCTCCCTGTGGAACCTGGTGATTAGAATGCCTTGGTTGCCTCTGGACAGCTAGCTCTCACTGGGCAGGACAGGGCTTGTCTAGGGCAGCGGTTCTCAAACTTGGGTCTATGGACCTTGGGGGTCCTTAGAGACTGCACAAGGGTGGCCGCAAAATATTATGAAATTTTAAAAAAAAAATCTCACCGCACGTCAGCATTGCATAATAATTAAAACCGACAAAGCCAATATTTCTGTTTACACCACTTAATGCTCACATTGCATAAGCATCAATTTCAAAAATCTCCCAGCTTTGCGATAGCAAATCAGAAGTGACGTAAGTTTTTTGATGACTGAGATGTCTTTGGCAGGTGGAAGTGGAATATCTTTTGATGGTGTGTGAGCAAATTACATTGAAAATGGATACGTTTTTAAAACGTCCTTTTACCAGTACTGCTAATTGTGTTGAAGCCATGGCCAATGCTGAGTCAAGTAGTAAGAAACAATGAAGAACAGAAAGTTAGCCGAAAGTTATACTGATTTTGGTTTTATATAATATAATAATGGACGACTGGAAAGCTTTGTATGCTTACAAATCTTATCAAATGAAGCAATGAAACCTGTAAAGTTGAAACGACACCTCACAACAAGGCAACTGGAGTATAAAGATAAATTGAGAGACTTTTTTCAATGAAAGAAAGAAAAATACTATCGACAGAAAACTCAAATAACAAACAGAACATCAGTTCTGGAAAAGGCTCTGAAAGCATCTTTCTTGACAGCGCTTCGGATTGCAAAGAGTAAAAAAATCCCATACTATTGGAGAAGAACTGACTCTTCCAGCTGCTGTAGAAATGTACGAAGTGATGGTAAGCGAAGATTCGGCAAAGAAACATAAGGCCATACCACTTTCTAATGACACAGTTAGTAGAAGAATTGAAGAGCCATCAAATGATGTAAAATGCCAACTAACTGAAAGGCTACGTACATGTGAACAGTTTGCAATTCAGCTTGATGAGACAAGTGATGTTGATAATGCAGTACAATTATTACTTTTTGTTTGGTATGTTTGGCTGGGAGGAATTTTGGAAGATTTTCTTTGAAAGGAATTACCAGAATGGACAACAGGTCAGGAAATATTCAGATTATTGGATGATTTCATGAAAGCTGAATTGCCGATTTGGGAGAAGTGTGTTGCTGTTTGCTATGACAGGCAATAGGAATGGTGTTGTACCAAGAATATGAGCCATAAACCCACAGGTAATTGTAACACACAATGCAGTATGTTGCATTGCCAGGCCCTTGTATCAAAGAAAATGGAACCTAAATTACATGATGTGCTAAATGCAGCTGTGATAGTTGTACAATTTTTAATGTCCTGGCCTTTGAATGCCTGCTTTTTTTGCAAAGCTATGTTTAGAAATGGGTGCTGAATGTGACAAATTATTGTTTCTATGGAAATTCATTGGCTATCTTGCAGCAGAGTGTTGGAAAGAGTTTTTGAGCTTTGCAAAGAGCTGCTGAGTTTTCTTTCTGTGCACAATCCCAAGATCACCACAAACTTTTCTGACCCGATATAGATCGCAAAGCTTGCATATCTTGCAGACATTTTAAACTTGTTGAATACGCTGAACCTGTCCACACAATGGGACTGTAGCAAGGAGGCGTGGCCTCCCTCAGATTTGGACGTGAAGAGAACACCGCAGGCTGCCTGGTGGGAGGAGCCAGGAGGACCACACCCCGCAAGCCGGAAGCAGAGGGGTGGGACAAGAAAGGGAACTATAAAAGGCTGGCTCAGCTGGGAAGAAGCTGCTGTAGGAGATAGATGCTTCTTCCCTGGTGCTGGAGGTAAGCACCAAGGAGAACTGCTGTTGCCCCAGGAACCAGCATGCACTTCCAGGGAGCCCTGATGCTCTTGACGCAGAGGAGCTGCTGCCGCTATCCTTGGTAGAGTACCCAGAGGAGATTGAGGATGACACCTGCATCCAGGTATGCCCGAGGGGGAGAGAGGGAAGCAACCCAGGGGAACCAGGCAGTAGTCTGGTGGAGAGTGAGCCTGAAACCAGGTCAGCCTGTTGTGGGTGGATCCCCACTGACCCAGTGGCGGACTACTTCACCACTGATAGGGCCCTGGGTTGGGATGCGGTGGAGTTGGGTAGGCCCACGTCCCCCCTGACAACCCACCTCTGGGGTGGCAGTACTCCCCCTGGGTAGGCCAGGAAGCCTGTGCTCCTCAGCTCACCCCAAACTGGAGCCCCATACACTGAGTGTGCTGATTACCCCAAGCCTGAGCCCCATAGCCTGGACTGGGACTACAGCTCTGCCTGGTTGCAGGCCAGAACTCTGACTGTTTGTTGTCCTGTCCTGGTTAAAGGCGGGGTCCATAGACTGCTGTAGCTATGCCTGATTGCAGGCCAGAGCCCTGACTGGTTACTGCCCCATCCTGCTTAAAGGCAGGGCGAGTGAACTGTGACATCTCTGCCTGATTGCAAGTCAGAGCCGTGGCTGTTTACTGCCCCAGCCTGCCTAGCAACAGGGTGAATAAACTGCTGCTGCTCTTCCGGGTTGCAGACCAGATCATTGACCACTGACTACTCCGCCCTGTTTAACAGCTAGATGGATAGACTGCTACAGCTCTCCCTGGTTACAGGCCAGATCCCAGACTGTGTGTGGCCCACCTCCCGTTTGAAGGACAGGCCCCTTGAGAACTGCTAATTCCCCCATTTTTCCTGTTTGAAGAAGGCTTTAGCAGACCAAACTGCGAGGAGGTGTGGCCTCCCTCAGGTGCGGACGCAGAGGGGCGGCCTCACCAGCTTACAGGAGCGCCACCACCATCCTTGAGGAGAGTGACAAGAGTGCAGCGTTTCAGAAGAAAGCAGAGATTTGGAAAACTGGGCTGAGCAGTGGAACCTCAGATCTGTTTCCGCTACAGATAGAAGTTCTGGACACAAACAGCATGACAACTGACTGTGGGAGACGGGATTGTGGCTCACCTTTGGACGAGCACTTCAGTGTTTACTTTACAAATATATACATGGAGGAATATGATTGGGTTTGGGATCCATCCTCAATTTCTGCGATGACATCTTCCCGTTTGAGTGGAAAAGCAGAACAGGAGCTGCTGGAACTGTCCCGTGTCCACACATGGGACCCAGGATTCAACGATTCCTAACCTGGTATTACATATGAGTGTAGAAGCTCAAGCCCTAGGTTAACAAACCCAGGGTCTGTTAGCTTGAGGTCTACTAACCCTGGGCTTAGACTGCAGAGTAGACAGACCCAGAGTTGCCCCGGAGGAGGTGGGACTAAATGTGACCTGACAGGAGGGTGAGTCACGAGAAGAGGCAGATCACCACAGAGCTGGAGTGGCTGTCAGCAGGGGGCGCCAAAGAAGGAAAGCCTGTTACACTTGTACATGCCGGCAGGGAGTTACCCTCCACATGGGTGGTTGTAACAGTCAGACTTTAGAACAGGCCTCCGTGCACAACAGCTGGCTGTGCAGCTTATCTCCCATCTGGCATTGCTCTATGGAAACATTGGACCCCGGCATCAATTTCCAAAGCAGAATCATGTGTTGTCCTGCATCTTGTATATCATTTACACCACTGTCGGGCGATAATGGATCATTACCAGAGTAGAATAGCAGCATTTTCCTGGATATACTGGTCTGAGGTGCAGGGTAGCAAAGATTCTGCTCTTGAATTCTGCTCCCACCCTCTTTCACAACCCGGCAGCATTGCAGAATTTGCTTGCAATCTCATGTGTGGTCTTGATGATAAAATACCCTTGATGAACCATCACAAAATGAGATGTGTAGCCACGCATGCTGATGCTAGAGAAGAGGAAACATTGGATGTGATGCTGAGTTGTTAGGCTGAATTTGACCATTGTAGGAAAGACTCAGAAATAAAATAATGGTTGAGCCACCTTCAAAGCCTAATTTTCTTTAGGGACCGATAATACTGACTCACCCAAATGCAAAAGTCCATCTTAATCTTCAAGTAGGAAAAGCAGACTAAATCCCCTTGTCACAATAAGTCAATCATATTTAGCCAGCAGAGAGCAGCTCCGGGTGTGGTGACATTAGCCAGGCCTGCGATTGTTTCTGGGGTCACCCAGTGCCCTCTGAACAGCGCTGTGTGTGTAACGGATCTCCTGGTAGCAGACTGATTGCATCAAATGTTCTGCGAGTGTCTGGCAGCACTTCTAAAAACCTTTCCCAATGCCGGAGACAAAATGTTTTTCCATTCCCTGTAAAGAACATGTTTCTAAATTGCTTTTCTCTTCTCTGCCCTGCAGTGAATTCACTTTGCATGAAGGATGTGTTTACATAAGGCCGGGTAAAGCCCATCCACATGTTATCACAGCGCTGGGCAGATTAATCTGGGGAAGATTTACTAGGGTGTAAATCAAATGCTGTGTTTTCTTGGGTCGTCTCTTCTGCTGGGGAAGGACCGAGGGACTTTCTCCTCTTCAATCCAAATCCATCATTTAGTCTCCTGAGTATTCAGAGATTTCAGAACTTTAAAACTCCACTGCCTACCACTATTTTCACCCTGCCCAGTTTTGTTGGTTGCATTTTTGTTGCTTCTTCCAGTATGTGGGTTTCTCCCCATCTACCCCCTGCCCCACGGCACTATTGATTGGTATTGTATGAATAATAGTGCTTGTAAAGTGCCTTGGCTCCGGCCGAAGTGCTTGGGGTGTTGCACAGCCACCAACCATTCAAATGATTCAATAAACGCACAAGCTGCAGCAACAGACAAATAACCTCAGTCAGCCCTCTGAAAAAGTCATAGGGCACCATTTAAAATTACAGGGATGGTCATTACAACTGGCCCGCTTTGGGCTGGCAACAGGGTTTGACCTTGGGATCTATAGCATTAAATGCATGAGCCTCAACCATGTGAGGTAATACATCAGCTGTAGTAGGCTTTTATCCTCTATGTGGACCAGTCACTAGAGGGCAATAAAGACCTGCCTTCTCTCACACAGACTGATGTTATAATCCCCTCTGAAAGAGAGAGCCAATTTCAGCAGGAGTGATGGGTTGAGGTAGATGCTCCCATGGGAGTTCCAGGCCCTAGAAGCCACCATAGCAGAAGGTTGGTCATTGCTGACGAGGGGGCTCCATTGGGCACGATGACACAAAATCAGCATGGGACACATTCAGTGGCTTAAGAACTGGCTAACTGGTAGGTCTCAAAATGTGACTGCAAATGGGGAATCATTGCTGAGTGAGCATTTCCAGTGAGGTCCTGCAGGGAATGGTTCTTGGCCCTAGGGTATTTAACATTGTTATCAGTGTTCTGGAAGAAAACATAAGTTCATTACTGATCAATATAAGGGAGTTTATGGGTCACCGTACCCCTCAGGGCAGGTACTTATCAACAGAAACCCTGACCCAGTTTCCCTCTGCTTTGGCTGCAGTGGGTTTCAAGGGCCTGGTTCTTAGCTACTATTTGGTGGTGCTTCCATCTGACTGTTTAAAGGAATTAGGAACCCTGCATCAGCCAAATGTGATGTGCAACTACCTTGGCACAACCTGCGTCCCACTAACAAGTGGAGAACACTTGGGCTCTTTGTGCTAGTTTCCGTTTCAAACTCTCTTTCCACACTCAATGAAGTGGGGAGTTTCCAAAGTTCATCTTCTCTAGGTCAAACATGGATAGAATTGTCCTGCTGGGGGCAGGATAGGTCACTGTTGCAGCCAAGTATACCTGTGGTAGCACAGTTCGCTGCGGGATAGCGATCGGGTGCCCAGTTTCATTAGCCACCAGTAGCTTTACTTACAGTTTTGTGCGAGATGAGGTTTTGGCTATGCCTCTCTTCACCATCAATCCGCCCAGCAGTGCATCTGTATCTGGGGCTTCAGCCAGGGTTAACTGCTTGGTGGCCTTCTGATCCACATGAGCAATTTCATCCACTAGATAGGTTGTCCTATCAGGAATAGTAACCAGAGGCCCATATCTTAGTTTGATCATTCTCACAGGTCCTCCATGTCCACGTTGGTCTCGCGTTCCTCCTTTAGTTTGATATACTTCCAGACACAGTGCATGGATCTTCAGCCTTTGCACGTGCTTTGGGCCAGCAAGTTCTTTGCATAGTTGAGCCAAAGCTCCAAACATGCATTTGTTCTTACAAGGCCCAGGGTTGGATAGCCGGTGGACAGACAGATCAAAGCAAGGGTATCTATCTCTTTCTCAGTTCCAACCACATCCTTTGGGAATTTTAATTTCACTAGCACGTATCCCAGGTTTGGGCACTGGTATCTCCTAACCCCCATATGGCCAACCTGCTTAGGGGCTGCAGAGGCAAATGGGTCAGATGTTACTGGTAAAAGGGTTTGATGCTTTTAGTGACATGAGAGCTACTATCTAGAACAGTTGTATGCTCTAATGGCTTAATAGTCATTCCAGCCTCAGACTTTGGTCCACGCAGTCTTGCAGGCTAGAGGCAAAGACTGAGCATTCACATCTTTGAGTTGGGGGGAGCGAAGGTGGTTACAGGACTCTGGGTGCTCCCTGACCTCGTCCCTCTGAAGTTTCACACTGTCTTACTGCTGTAGAGAGCCTCATGAATCCAGGGAAATCCACTCTGGGTGTTGTGTTACTCACAGGTTGGATAGTGTTACTGACGTACCCATGCCAAGGCCCTATTATTTTCTTGCCGCCTGTCTCTCTAGCACATATCCCAGGTTTGGGCACTGGTATCTCCTAACCCCCATATGGCCAACCTGCTTAGGGGCTGCAGTGGCAGATGAGTCAGATGTTACTGGTAAAAGGGTTTGATGCTTTTAGTGACATGAGAGCTACTATCTAGAACAGTTGTATGCTCTAGTCGCTTAATAGTCACTCCAGCCTCAGACTTTGGTCCATCTTGTATTTTCTCTGGGAATCAAGGGACTTGGCCTCTTGTCATTTGTAGGGGAGACACTCTGAGTGCTGTTTCACTGTCAGGACAGCTACTTTCTCTTGCAACTCAGCGATCTGTTTCATCCCACGGTCACTTTCAGCAGGGATGTTTATCCTGAGTGGCTTCCAAAGTACACATTCTCATTTCAGTCCCTTGGGAAAAGTTGTCTTCAGAGTCCCAAGTTTCCCGCTTCCTGGCCTCTCTCATCAGTTTAGTGAAAGATGGGGGATTCCCATTTCTGTCCTCTAATCGCAAGTGGAGCAGCGTTAATCCAGCACGTCTAGAACCCTTTAACACTTGCTTCGGTCTGTGGCGATCCAAATCACTCTCCGCAACGCCCTTCTTATAGTGGGCATTGGGTTCCTCTGCAGGAGTCATTCCATCCATGCCAGATATTGAGACAGCTTCTCTCTCAGTTCCTGACAGGTGGTCCAGAATTTTAATATAACATCCTCTCCAGTTTCAGTGCTTCCAAACACCCCCTCCAAGGTGGAGAGGTATTCAGCTGCAGTTTCCTCTGGTTACTGGTCCTGGGTGATCTGATAGATTCAGCAACTGGTTCTCTCAGATTTTCCACTAGTCTTTCTTTTTTCCCTTTCAGAGCATGCCCATTTCTGTTCTATCTGAACAGCTGGATCCAGCCAGGCCTCAAATTCTTCCTCGTGCGCAGGGGTAGGTGTTATCAGAAACTATGAAAAAGCACCAAATCGCCTTACCGTGAAAACATATGAAACCGTACAGCCCACCTTCGCCCTCACGGTCTCATGCCTTGGCCCTCATGGCCTCACGCCTCAGCCCTCATGCCCCTATAAATTTGAACACCCCTTCCCCATTGCTCATTAACCCAGCAACAAGCTTGGCTTCCTTTTTTGTCAGACCCATTAACTGGGTTACATAAAGTTTCCAGATGCCACAAAGATTGGGGAGTGGTTTATAATGAGAATGACAAGTCATTGGTTCAGAGAGGTCTGGATCACTTGGTAAACTGGCCACAAGCAAACAATGTGCATTGTAATACAGTCAAATGTAAATGTAGAGATCCAGGAACAAATAATGTAGGCCATACTTACAGGATGGGGAGTTCGATCCTGGGAGAAAAAGACTTGGGCATCATGGTGAATAATCAGCTGGACATAAGCTCCCTGTGCCACACTGTGGTCAAAAAGCTAAAATGATTCTTGACACTAGAGCGGCTGGCAGATCAAACCTTGGGTAAGGATTGTGCTCCTGCGGAACATGGCATCCCTTGCGGGGGGGTTCAGCATCCCAGACTCCATTGAGCTCACCCTTTCTCCTGTAATAGTACCGTGTAATAACAGGCATGGACCACACACACTGAATGAGGGTCTCATCCTGCTCCCATGGGAGTTCTGCCATGGACTTCAGTGGGAGAAGGACCAACTGCTAGTGTCTGGTGTTTCCAGCAGCTGTAGGTGCTCCTTGGCTGATCACACACACAAATCGAGCAGTTACAAAACCCAAAATCCAGATCTTAGTTCCAGGTGCAGCCTTTTAGTCTGAGTGAAATTAAAAGCAAAAAGGCCGTGAGGGTTGGAGGCTCCCCATCCGGTTCACAGGCTTGGGGGAGCAAAGCCAGAGGGGCTGGCCAGGCAGCAATCTGGAATTCAGAATCGAGATTACAGGGGAAGGCTGGAAAACCAGGTGCAGGAGCGGACTGGAGTTTCTATGTGGGGATCCCAACTGGAGATTACATTACAATGACAGGGTGAACAGAGCACAGAGAGAAACATCCTGACGTTGATTAGCCAGGGGCCAGAGCAGGTTTTTGTAGCTTTCTTCTAGTGTTGGGAATCTGATATCTTTACGGAGGCCCCCTTTGGAATTGAACAAGTTGGGTTCAAATATCAGTCAGTGTGGGGGAGATTTCACATTTTCCATTTAACAACCATTGGGCGTGGAGGGGTGGACTCATGAAAAGTGTCTGCTCCAGGAGTGCTGGTATCTTTCTTTTCTCCCTTCTAGTGCAGTCAGGCAGGTTCATTCTGGTCTTCACCTTCTGTCTGGTGTCATGGAGATACCAGGACTTCAGGCCCTGTGGTGGAGGCTGCCTGGCATACACTGACCAATCCCTGGGTTAGGAATGTTTTTTTCCATGGAATGTTATGCTCCCTGCACTTGAGTCATTGTGGATGCATCCAGCACAGAGCAAACTTCCGTTCTGCTTTCCTGGCTGCTTTTCCCAGTTTGCATGCTGTGGAGTCATTCCGTTAGTGTGTTGCATTTGTAACTGGCTCATTCCTGCAGCAGGATGCAGGTGCAATGCGCAAGAGCTCTTGTCTCGGAGTGTCTGTTGCTCCTAGTGATTTTCTGGCAATATTTATGTTCAGGGCTGTTTGTAGCAATGGAGCGCCCTTGTTCTGGGTGGTATTTTGGGGGCAGGCGTGATGGTGGTTGGAGTTTCTTACAGTTTTTCCCAAGGTCTCTGAGTGGTTTGGGGGGCTTATCTCCACTTCTGGTGATGAGGCTGTGCAGCGCGATGGGTGAGTTAGGGTGTGCGGCGCAGGATCTGCTCTCTGGAGGTAACTGTATGTGACAGTCGATTTCCTGCAGATAGATTTTGTGATTCATCATTTATTATAATGAGGCTGGTGGTGGGCAAGGGATAGTCCGCCCTGAATTATACTGGAAATGGGGTAGCAGCACAACTGGGCATGAGCCACTGAGTCTGGCTCGGGATCTCATGTAGGTTCAGGTCATAGGTTTGGTTAAAGCCCATTTCTAATAACCAGTTAACTCTGAAGTTACCTGGTGGACGATTCCCCAGGTCATGTTACAAAGCAACTTCACTCTACAAAACGAAGGGCGATAGAAAACAACAGTGTTGTGCTTTGAACAGCTGGGGAAATTAATCCAGCTGAATTTTTCACCAGCGTTTCTTTATTTGCCAGTGAAGTGTTCAAAGTGCCCTAATAGGACCTCCTCTTCCAAAATCCAGGTTAACTATTCTTCATCAAATTCCCTCTCAGGTGTTCTCTCACTCTGAATCCTCTAGGAGGTGCTCTTAGATAATGTATCACAATTGACAATAAACTGACTTGTCTTAAGTTTCCTGATTGGCTTCTTAAACTTTGGTTTAAATTGTGGACCCACAGATGTTGGTTGTCATATTTGCTATAGCTCTCCTCTGAAACTTGGCAGGTGGGATCCCACCACTAAGGCTAATCTGTTTATTTTAATTATTTTTAAAAAATCAAAGTTTGGAGAGGAACAAATTCTATAAATAATATATTTAAATTGCAGGCTCAGCCTGCTACAGCAAGGAAGTGTGTAAAGCTGTAAATCCAGGCAAAGATCCTCTTCAAAACTTGCTCTGGGATCAGTTTTTGGCAGAAAATCATGAATGAAGGCAGGGTTTTTTGGCCTTAGCTGGGATTTCCCTAGATTTTTGGAGCTGGGTGCAAAGCCATCATCCAGCTGCATTGCTAAATATAGCTCTGACCTTTTTACCTTATCGAGCTATAGTTTGATTTCTAATTGAAATTGCCTTGTAATTGCATCTTATGTCCCAGTGGACAGTTGTTTTTCTCATAAAACCAGCAGAACATATTGGAACAGTCTGTTTGTGAGTGATGGTGTGCAGCGCAGCCACTAAAATACAACTCTCTCTAGTCTCTACTGGTGATGGTGGTGCCTTCAGGGCACCACTGCTGGAGCTGTTCTCTCAGGAAGCTGACAGCTGGCATTTTCCACTAGGCCTGTCTAGACTGGTTTTTCTGTTGTTGGTTCTCGCCCCTCCCGACCACCCTAAACAATCCCAGGAAATGGAAGCAAACCCCAGGGCATCCAGTGGAGAAACTGCTTGAGACCTCACCCTGAGAAGGAAGCTGTATTAGTGGAACTCAGATGCTCATTCAGGTTTGCATATGGTGCCTGACATCAATTAATCCAGACTCCCAGTCCTTGCTCCAGTGGGGATAGAGCAGTTAACTGTGCGTGGCGCAGTAGCAGTGTATGGCAGCAACAACAGGCAGGACAGAACCAGTTTTAGGGTCACAGAGGCCATTTTGCTCAGCTGGATCTCAGCTTGCATAGACCTGTTTGGAGCTGGCCATGGTCACAAAGGCTGCATGGTTATCTGAAGTGTGTAGCCCTACCCATGTTTCCCGAGCCCAGCTCCCCCAAATAGTGCAACCCTCCTGATATCCATGGTTTTCCTGAACCCAAAGCTCTTGGTAATTTTACTCTTTGCGAGGCGGTGTCAGGAAATAAATCAATAGGGGATACAGCTCCTCCATCTGATAAATGATTGGTGCAAACAAGAGTACTTTCACTTAAAGCTTTTACTTTATTTAGTCTCAAGTACATACACATGTATGCAATAGGTTAGAGCACCCTAAATCTATAGTTACCCAAAGTCTGGAGTGGTCTTTGAGTGGTCAGTGACAGGTTTCTGGTGACCAGCCTTCTGTCTGCCCCTGGAGATCTTAAGATGAGTCCACTCAACTCAGAGCTTTCCCCTTTTTATGCTGGTAAGTGTTACATAACTTGTCGGTCACCAATAGCCATTAGTTAAGCAAGAAATTTAAGCTGTTAGTTGTGCAGATGTGTTTTTGTGGCGTCTGTAGTCTCATGGGCCCTCACAAACACACACTAGAAGTCAAATATAGACAGACTTCCTGTTTTTCAAAACAGCATGCTTCAGCAGTTTAGTAGAAAGCCCAACAGGATGGTGCAGGGTCATGCTCAGTTCTTGTGGGCACCCCCCGCCCCAGCTTATCTAGTCATGCTAACGTTGCTACAGAGGCCTTACAGCTGCTTTTGGAATAAGTAATCGATATTCCAGTTACTGGCAGTGGCCTCGGCATTTTGCTGAGATGTCAGTCTCCCCTAACACTCCCAGCTCCCAAACAATCACTACCTCTAACAGGGCCCAGCCAGTTAGCCTGCTTGTGGGGTGAGACCCTGTGAACAGGATAGGTCTCCTCTTCAGAGGTTAACTGAGCAGCTGCTCCTTCCTACTGGGTGCTAAGGGAACATGTTTGAAGTGCCATGCAGACTTTGTGGGCTACTGCTGGCTGGACAACAGTGAGAAGAGCCCAAAGCAGCCACAACACCATGAGTCTGCTGCTGGTCACCATCATGTCCAGTTAAAGAAACCCTTTGAAAGCAATAATTATGTGGGTTATTTAGCTATAGAGCTGTTATTCCATTGTTACTGCTGTACTGCACCTTTAAATAGCTGAGGTCTCTGTCCAGACAGGCAGCTATTTTGTATTAAATGCAGGGTCTGTCACAGAAGAGACACGCTGTGCTCTCTTATGGAGATTTTACTTTGGTTCTTTCTTGTGGTGTTGCTCTCTGAGTGAGGCCTAATGGATAAGACACTAGACTGGGTCTCCAGAGACCTAGATTCTACTCCTTACTCTGCTGGTGACCTTGGCCAAATCACTCACTGCCTCAGTTTCCTCTTCTGTAAAAAGGGGTAAAGATTCCGATCTCCTTTGCAAAGTGCTTTGAGATCTGCTGATAAAAGTGCTGTGGAAGAGCTGGGTATTCAAATAGAAAAGAACCTGTCTGCTCTTTGTGTTGGGAGAGATATAACAGTTCATACGCAGGGTGAGTTTCATTTGCAATGTGCTGTGTCCCCCGGCATGACACCAATCCTGGAAGCCTTGCCTCAGCAGAAAGGGGTGTGTTGGTTTCCTAATGCTGCTGACTGCAGACTCTCTCTGCGCTGTTTTGAGAGAGAGGCATAGCTGAGTCCACTCGTCCCGTGTGCGAAAGATGAAACGCTTCATTACCAGTGAATAAGAGGCACTATGCAAGGAAAAACATGTTCTGTCTGCTCTGAAATGCTACACACAAGATCCTGAGACAGACAACAAATGCTAGGTTTAGAACACAGTGGGCTTTCCAATCCACTGCTGAAGCAATAGGCTTCAATGACCTGTGCAAAAAAGCTACTTCAATGCAATTGTCCCGTGGAGTCTCGTCTCCTGGACAGTGCCCAGGCTAACTCCGGTTGTCCCAAGGAATAGGAGTCCCATCCTGCCCCCTGCTAGATAAATAGACTGCACTGTTAGCCATCTACTTCTGATGTCCCCCTTCCTTTTCCTTGGCTCAGATTCATCCTCAGGTTCCCACCTGATGCCCTTTTGCACTACCACAAACAAGGGCCTCTCCATGGCTTACAAGGGGCTCTGGCAGCTGCACAAACAATCAGCACTGCTCTAGCCTGCGAGCCTCTGGAAAAGCTTGCCCTGCCCGTGAGGAATTCCCCAAAGCCCAGACCCTGGTTATCCATCTTGATGAAAGTATCCGATGGAGACAGAGTGAGCAGAATGGAGTCTGTGGGGCTCACATGCAAACAGGGTAATAGGCTGCATCTGGCCAGCTGGTTAATTGCTGTCAGCGGTATCTGAACAGAGCACATGTGTATGTTGTGCTTGCTAAGCAGGGCTAGGAGGGACCAGGGACTGGAGAGGAGAGCACTGCCAAGTGACAGGGAAGGTGCTGTCCTGGCATAGTCTGGGTGGCTACATCCCAGGAACATTGTGTCTAAGTGCAAAGGTTTGATGTGGGACTGAACCAATCTCCCAGTTGACAGAGTGTGCATGAACTCAGGTACTAGGGTGATGGGGTCTAGACAGACAGTATTTATACCTGCCTAATGTATTTTCCACTCCATGCATCCGATGAAGTGGGTTATAGCCCACGAAAGCTTATGCCCAAATAAATTTGTTAGTCTCTAAGGTGCCACAAGGACTCCTCGTTGTTTTTGCTGATACAGACTAACACGGCTACCCCTCTGAAACCAGATAGGCTAAGGTGAGTGTGGGAGGAGATGTTTAGGTAGCCGTGGGGGAGCAGTCTAGGGTGAGCACCAGGGGGGAGGAGGGGAAGAGATTTGGGGTGACCATTATGGGGTACTGGCTTGGGGGAGTACCCTGGGGAGGCAGGGGAGCACAGTGGGGTGAATGGGTAGGAGGAGCTCCGGGGGGTGGTTGAGGATGAGGGTGAGCTGTGGTGGGGGAGGAGGGAGTTACCTGGGGGGACCTAATGAGTACCAGTGGGGTGAGTGGGTTAGGTGAGCATCCTGGAATGGGGGTGAGCACCCAAGTCAGAAAAACAGTGTATGGTGAGCAATTGAGTGAGGGGAGCGGCTTGGGATGAGCACCACGGGGAGTCAGGTTAGAGTGAGCACCGTGGTGAGGAGCGATATTGGGATGGCTCCTTGGGGTAGTGGTTTAAGGTGAGCAATGCAGGGTGGCAGTGAGAGTGGTTTAAGGGGAGCTCATGAGTGGGTGCGTTTTAGGGTCAGCATCCAGGTAGGAAGAGCATTTTAGGGGGAGCTCCTGGGGAGGAATTTTGTGCGAGCACTCTGGAGAAACAGGTTAGGGTGAGCTCCCTCAGTTCCACCTGTCCCTCAGCATCCTTGGATCCAGAATCATAGAATAGAATCATAGAATCATAGAATATCAGAGTTGGAAGGGACCTCAAGAGGTCATCTAGTCCAACCCCCTGCTCAAAGCAGGACCAATTCCCAGCTAAATCATCCCAGCCAGGGCTTTGTCAAGCCGGGCCTTAAAAACCTCCAAGGAAGGAGACTCCACCACCTCCCTAGGTAACGCATTCCAGTGTTTCACCACCCTCCTAGTGAAATAGTTTTTCCTGATATCCAACCTGGACCTCCCCCACTGCAACTTGAGACCATTGCTCCTTGTTCTGTCATCTGCCACCACTGAGAACAGCCGAGCTCCATCCTCTTTGGAACCCCCCTTCAGGTAGTTGAAGGCTGCTATCAAATCCCCTCTCATTCTTCTCTTCTGGAGACTAAACAATCCCAGTTCCCTCAGCCTCTCCTCATAAGTCATGTGCTCCAGACCCCTAATCATTTTTGTTGCCCTCCGCTGGACTCTTTCCAATTTTTCCACATCCTTCTTGTAGTGTGGGGCCCAAAACTGGACACAGTATTCCAGATGAGGCCTCACCAATGTCGAATAAAGGGGAACGATCACGTTCCTCGATCTGCTGGCAATGCCCCTACTTATACAGCCCAAAATGCCGTTAGCCTTCTTGGCAACAAGAGCACACTGTTGACTCATATCCAGCTTCTCGTCCACTGTGACCCCTAGGTCCTTTTCAGCAGAACTGCTACCTAGCCATTCGGTCCCTAGTCTGTAGCAGTGCATGGGATTCTTCCGTCCTAAGTGCAGGACTCTGCACTTGTCCTTGTTGAACCTCATCAGGTTTTTTTCTGCCCAATCCTCTAATTTGTCTAGGTCCCTCTGTATCCGATCCCTACCCTCTAGTGTATCTACCACGCCTCCTAGTTTAGTGTCATCTGCAAACTTGCTGAGAGTGCAGTCCACACCATCCTCCAGATCATTAATAAAGATATTAAACAAAACCGGCCCCAGGACCGACCCTTGGGGCACTCCACTTGAAACCGGCTGCCAACTAGACATGGAGCCATTGATCACTACCCGTTGAGCCCGACGATCTAGCCAGCTTTCTATCCACCTTACAGTCCATTCATCCAGCCCATACTTCTTTAACTTGGTGGCAAGAATACTGTGGGAGACCGTATCAAAAGCTTTGCTAAAGTCAAGAAATAACACATCCACTGCTTTCCCCTCATCCACAAAGCCAGTTATCTCATCATAGAAGGCAATTAGGTTAGTCAGGCATGCTGCCCCTGCTTAGCCCCCTCACCCATCCCCATCCTGCCAGAGACTCAGCTCGCCAGAGAAGCTCAGCAAGGGCCTTTGTGTACCAGCAATGTCATCCCCCTGCTCTCTGCCCTGCTTACTCTGCCGTTCCTTCCCCTGTGCTGATTGGCTGCTGGCGCCAATCCCCTCCCACCCTGTTAGGTCATTACAGACTGTAGCATAACACATACACACCAGGGGGCTGGGTAAGGGTTGCACAGGTAACCTTCATTCTGGCATTTCTGAATTTCTGGGTCCTTGACTTTGCAACTTGAATAATGTTTTAATAACAGAGAGAGAGAGAGAGAGAGAGAGAGAGAGAGTGTGTGTGTGTGTGCGCGCAATGTCCTAGATTTTTAGAAAAGCAAAGTGAAAAAACAGAAATTCCATCCTGTGGCATGGTATTAACACCTACGTGGGTCAGCAGTAGGGTTAGACTCAGACTTTAAGGCCAGAAGGGACCATCATGATCCTCTAATCTGACCTGCACATCGCAGGCCATGGAACCTCACCCACCCACTCTTGTAATGGACCATAACCTCTGGCTGAGTTACTGAAGTCCTCAAATCCTGGTTTAAAGACTTCCAGTTACAAAGAATCTACCATTTTCTCTAGTTCAACAAGTGGCCTGTGCCCCTTGCTGCAGAGGAAGGCGAACCCCCCCTCCAGGGTCTCTGCCAATCTCACCTTGAGGAAAATTCCGTCCCAACACCAAATATGGCGATCAGTTAGACCCTAAGCATGTGGGCAAGACCCACCAGCCAGACACCTGGGAAAGAATTCTCTGTAGTAACTCAGAGCCCTCCCCATCTCGTGTCCCATCACTGGCCGGTGGAGAAATTTGCTTCTAGCAGTCACAGATTGGCTACATGCCATTTTAGGCAACCTCATGATGCCACCCCCTCCATACATTTATCAAGCTCTGAGTCTTGAAACCCGTTAGGTTAGAACCTTTAGATGCAGCACACAGACCTCTGCCACTTGAGTAATAGAGTAACTGATAGCAGTAGTAGGCTGTCCTCCTTTGTGTGGGCCAGCACTAGAGGGGAATCAGACACACACTTTGCCAGTGGGTCTCTGTAATGGGGCAGGACTCATCACCACAGCGCCACCTGCTGGCCATCCTGTGAATTAGCTCTCATTTCACCAGAGAGCCCTTGTCTAGTGGTGTCTTGCCTGTCGCCACTCTCGCCTCCACCTCTAGGACCCATGTCACTACCTGAACCGCGGCGTCCTCTTCTGGACACAGCCCTCTGGCTGTGCCACACTCAGTTCTCTCCCCACTTCCGGGGGACCCGACAGTCCTCAGTCCAACACCTGCCTCGGTGGCAAACTGCAGTCCATGCACTGACCACTCCCCTCAATGGCAAGTAGGGGGGCAAAGGGCCAGTGGACCCGGGCCTGTCCGCTACTCCAGGTCCCAGCCCATGTACTGCCCCTCCTCCTACTCCGCCGTCTGTTTCCCTGGGCCACTTCCCCGCAGCTCTAGCACCTTCTCCACCCTTGTATCAGGGCCTCAGTCTGGCAGCCATCAGGCTGGAGCTCCCTCTTGCTCCCCTGACCCTGCCCAGCACTGCTTTGTCCATGGTACTGACTCTCTCAACCCTCCTACACAGCAGCCTGTCCTCCTCCTTTGGCCTCCAGGGAGGTCAAAGGAGGAGAAGCCTCGTACCCCTAAGGCTGGAGAGTCTGCTGCCACCACTGTGAATAGGAAACGTAGGGTAGTGGTGGTCGGAGACTCTCTGCTGAGGGGGACGGAGGCGCCCATCTGTCGCCCTGACATTTCATCTCGGGAGGTATGCTGCCTGCCGGGGGCCCGTATCCGAGACGTTACGGAGGCATTGTCGAGGATTATCCGGCCCTCTGACTACTACCCCATGCTACTCATCCATGTGGGCACAAATGATACTGCGCGGTGTGACACTGAGCGGATCAAGAGTGACTACAGGGCTCTGGGAGCACGGGTGAAGGAGTTTGGAGCGCAGGTGGTATTCTCTTCGATTCTTCCTGTCAAAGGTAGGGGCCCAGGCAGAGACAGATGCATCATGGAGGTGAATGCCTGGCTGCGAAGATGGTGTCGCCAGGAGGGCTTTGGCTTCCTAGACCACGGGATGCTATTCGAGGAAGGACTGCTAGGCAGAGATGGCGTTCACCTTTCGAGGAGAGGGAAGACCCTATTCGGACACAGACTGGCTAACCTAGTGAGGAGGGCTTTAAACTAGGTTCGACGGGGACAGGTGAGCAAAGCCCACAGGTAAGTGGGGAACATGGAGACCGGGGAAATGAGTCGGAAACAAGAGGGAGTGTGGGCTATATTGGCAGAGAGAAAGGAGAGTCAGGAAAAAACTGGGAGGAAAGATCAAACCAGTATTTTAGATGCCTATATACAAATGCGAGAAGTATGGGGAATAAGCAGGAAGAACTGGAAGTGCTAATAAATAAATACAACTATGACATTGTTGGCATCACTGAAACTTGGTGGGATAATACACATGATTGGAACGTTGGTGTGGATGGGTACAGCTTGCTCAGGAAGGATAGACAGGGGAAAAAGGGAGGAGGTGTTGCCTTATATATTAAAAATGTACACACTTGGACTGAGGTAGAGATGGACATAGGAGACGGAAGTGTTGAGAGTCTCTGGGTTAGGCTTAAAGGGGCAAAAAACAAGGGAGATGTCATGCTAGGCGTCTACTACAGGCCACCTAACCAGGTGGAAGAGGTGGATGAGGCTTTTTTCAAGCAACTAACAAAATCATCCAAAGCCCAAGATTTGGTGGTGATGGGGGACTTCAACTATCCGGATATATGTTGGGAAAATAACACAGCGGGGAACAGACTATCCAACAAATTCTTGGACTGCATTGGAGACAACTTTTTATTTCAGAAGGTTGAAAAAGCTACTAGGGGGGAAGCTGTTCTAGACTTGATTTTAACAAATAGGGAGGAACTCGTTGAGAATTTGAAAGTAGAAGGCAGCCTGGGTGAAAGTGATCATGAAATCATAGACTTTGCAATTCTAAGGAAGGGTAGAAGGGAGAACAGCAAAATAGAGACAATGGATTTCAGGAAGGCAGATTTTGGGAAGCTCAGAGAGCTGATAGGTAAGGTCCCATGGGAATCAAGACTGAGGGGAAAAACAACTGAGGAGAGTTGGCAGTTTTTCAAAGGGACACTATTAAGGGCCCAAAAGCAAGCTATTCCGCTGGTTAGGAAAGATAGAAAATGTGGCAAAAGACCACCTTGGCTTAACCACGAGATCTTGCACGATCTAAAAAATAAAAAGGAGTCATATAAAAAATGGAAACTAGGACAGATTACAAAGGATGAATATAGGCAAACAACACAGGAATGCAGGGGCAAGATTAGAAAGGCAAAGGCACAAAATGAGCTCAAACTAGCTACGGGAATAAAAGGAAACAAGAAGACTTTTTATCAATACATTAGAAGCAAGAGGAAGACCAAAGACAGGGTAGGCCCACTGCTTAGTGAAGAGGGAGAAACAGTAACAGGAAACTTGGAAATGGCAGAGATGCTTAATGACTTCTTTGTTTCGGTCTTCACCGAGAAGTCTGAAGGAATGCCTAACATAGTGAATACTAATGGGAAGGGGGTAGGTTTAGCGGATAAAATAAAAAAAGAACAAGTTAAACATCACTTAGAAAAGTTAGATGCCTGCAAGTCACCCGGGCCTGATGAAATGCATCCTAGAATACTCAAGGAGCTAATAGAGGAGGTATCTGAGCCCCTAGCTATTATCTTTGGAAAGTCATGGGAGACGGGAGAGATTCCAGAAGACTGGAAAAGGGCAAATATAGTGCCCATCTATAAAAAGGGAAATAAAAACAATCCAGGTAACTACAGACCAGTTAGTTTAACTTCTGTGCCAGGGAAGATAATGGAGCAAGTAATTAAGGAAATCATCTGCCAACACTTGGAAGGTGGTAAAGTGATAGGGAATAGCCAGCATGGATTTGTGAAGAACAAATCATGTCAAACCAATCTGATAAGCTTTCTTTGATAGGATAACGAGCCTTGTGGATAAGGGTGAAGCGGTGGATGTGGTATACCTAGACTTTAGTAAGGCATTTGATACGGTCTCGCATGATATTCTTATCGATAAACTAGGCAAATACAAATTAGATGGGGCTACTATAAGGTGGGTGCATAACTGGCTGGATAACCGTACTCAGAGAGTTGTTATTAATGGTTCCCAATCCTGCTGGAAAGGCGTAACGAGTGGGGTACCGCAGGGGTCTGTTTTGGGACCGGCTCTGTTCAATATCTTCATCAACGACTTAGATATTGGCATAGAAAGTACGCTTATTAAGTTTGCGGATGATACCAAACTGGGAGGGATTGCAACTACTTTGGAGGACAGGGTCATAATTCAAAATGATCTGGACAAATTGGAGAAATGGTCTGAGTTAAACAGGATGAAGTTTAACAAAGACAAATGCAAAGTGCTCCACTTAGGAAGGAAAAATCAATTTCACACATACAGAATGGGAAAAGACTGTCTAGGAAGGAGTACGGCAGAAAGGGATCTAGGGGTTATAGTGGACCACAAGCTAAATATGAGTCAACAGTGTGATGCTGTTGCAAAAAAAGCAAACATGATTCTGGGATGCATTAACAGGTGTGTTGTGAGCAAGACACGAGAAGTCATTCTTCCGCTCTACTCTGCTCTGGTTAGGCCTCAGCTGGAGTATTGTGTCCAGTTCTGGGCACCGCATTTTAAAAAAGATGTGGAGAAATTGGAAAGGGTCCAAAGAAGAGCAACAAGAATGATTAAAGGTCTTGAGAACATGACCTATGAAGGAAGGCTGAAAGAATTGGGTTTGTTTAGTTTGGAAAAGAGAAGACTGAGAGGGGACATGATAGCAGTTTTCAGGTATATAAAAGGGTGTCATAAGGAGGAGGGAGAGAACTTGTTCACCTTAGCCTCTAAGGATAGAACCAGAAACAATGGGTTTAAACTGCAGCAAGGGAGGTCTAGATTGGACATTAGGAAAAAGTTCCTAACTGTCAGGGTGGTTAAACACTGGAACAAATTGCCTAGGGAGGTTGTGGAATCTCCGTCTCTGGAGCTATTTAAGAGTAGGTTAGATAAATGTCTATTAGGGATGGTCTAGGCAGTATTTGGTCCTGCCATGCGGGCAGGGGACTGGACTCGATGACCTCTCGAGGTCCCTTCCAGTCCTATAATCTATGAATCTATGAATCTATGAATTATATGGGCCAGCCTGGCCCTGATTGGCTGCTCCACTAAGCCTTCTTCCTATTGGCTGGCTCAATAAGATCTCTTCTAATTGGCTGGGTTCTGTGCAGCCTCCCCAAGGCTACTTTAACCCTTCTTCTGCCTGTGTGGGGCAGCTGCCCCACCACAGTCTCACAGATACTTGCTGACAGCAGAGAAATGATTTGACTCAGGAATCCTGGGTTCCATTCCAGGCTGCGGAGGGGTGTGTGCTCTAGTGGGCACAGATTCTTCTGTCCGTTCCCTGCAAAGTTAACCTCTTCTGCCCTGTCCTGTCTCTTCTCCACCTCTTGTTCCTCATCCCAATCCCATTCACTGCACCTAGCCAGTTCCCGTCTCTACTCCTTAAACTTCTCATCCCAATCCCAGTCTCTTTGCCCAGATGCCCTAGTCTCTCCCCTCTAGAGATCCTCTCCCAATCTGTCAATCCCTCACTCTAGTATCACCTGCCGAATTTCAAGTCCCCATCCCAAAGCATGGGGGCATTAGAGCTTTTTGAAGACAAGTTCGCCAGAGTTAAACATGGGCTAGCAATGCATTTTCCCAAGCTTTGTTCTTGGAAATGACTGAACTGTTTTGGATGAAATTTTGCTACATTTCCCAGACACCTGGCATGGCAATTTCAGCCCAAATGGTTAAAGTTCATCCAAGTTATAAGCAAATGAAAACAGCTCTTATGATGGGAAGTGTCAGGCACTTAATAATGGGGTGCTACTGGTCCCATCCGTAATTAAAAGCAAGCTGAGATTCCTGATTATCCATTCATTGTGTTATAAATTCAGCTATGAAAATGTTTGGTGAGGACAATATCTGATGATCCTTGGGAGGCAGGCAGAAGTAGCTTGGACTGAGATTGTTGATAAGCACTAATCCATCAGTGAGCTGAGAAAGCAGTTCTATCAGCTTAGGAGTTAGTTTGCAGGAAGAAAACAGGATGGAGTGTGGCTGAAGGACTGTGGACGGGGGTAGAAGATGCCTGCTTGAGGAAAGGATCAGCTGAGGGTCACAGGGGTGGAGCTGTGGTTAAAACTGGGCTGGGAAGCTGGAGAAACAACAACACTATGTGCTGTGTTTGAACGTCACCCTGCTGGAGGAGAAGCTGTAACCAATGCTCTGGCTTTCCCTACTCAGAGCTGCTCGGGAATGGATTGGTATAGTTCTGTGCTGGGCATGGTGGGAGAATGCCAGAGATATACCTGGGCCTCCCCTGAAAGTGGGCTGCTGCAGGTGGTGCTAGTGGAACTCTTTCTGGGGTTGAGTGAGCTGAATTAGAGCTGGCTGAATAGTGGGACAAGGTACTCACCAAGAAATTATTGGCCGGCACAAGCAGAGAGTTGCCAGTCATTGAGGTGACGAATATTGTCTGGCCATGTGCAGAGCTGGCTGAGTGATCTGCAAACAGTTCTTTGGACAGCTGATGGAAATAAGTTGCCGAATAGACTCTTGGTGATGATCAAGCTCCCGCTAGTTGCAGTCATGCCACAGGAAATGGCCGAAGCCTGGATCACAGTGGTTAGAATCTCATCAGAGAGGACTGGACAGAGACCCCCAACTGGCCAAATGTGGAGAAGGTATTTGCTGCGTCTGGGACGGCGCTGAGTTCACATTACTGTGCAGCTGGGCACCAGCTTCCTGACTGACAGGGAGATGCACGCCCTCGGGAGGGAGGTCCCCATCTTGGCAAGTTCCTCTTCCTGCCAGCACTCCAGGGCAAGCTTGACTTTCAGGCTTTCTTTTTAAACTTAGAATCTTGCTTTTCGACGCTGCCCATCCACACAGCGAGGCCCCCAGAACTGCACCCATCCCAGGAGCCAGCCGTGAGCCTCTCCCATCTGCTTGTTCCCGCTCTCCATCAACACCCACCAATGCTTTGCAAAGTTACTTTGGTGGATGTTTTAGGTCTGGCATTTTCAAAGGGTGCTAGGGGAAGTAGGCACCCAGCCTGGATGGGATTAGGGTGCCTAACTCCCTTAGGCTCTTTGGAAAGGCCCAGACTAAAGCTTTTCAATCTGGACAACTAGTCTCCTGGGCCAGTGGCTCTCTGTGCTCCCCAGGGCTTTATAAAGTCCACTAGGAGCTCACAGACCTTTCTGAGTTTCAAAACCCATAGCAAATTACTGCAAAATCAACCTTCCAGACCTCGGCAGGTCTTCGCCCAGTAGTTCTCAAGGAGGGCAAGTGAATAGAAGAAATAGGAAGTTTCTAGGCCAAGTCCTTCCTGAGCTATGACTTCCCCAGACATGGAGAAGGCTTTTCCAAACACGAGAGCACTCCAAACACCTTGTCTGATGAACCACCACCTTTCCCCCACCATACGATTCTTCTGTGGAGACGACACAGGCAGAAAGGCTCCGCTTTGAGGGAGTTGTGTGCATCCAAACTGGGCTTCTGCTGGGAAACTGGTTAAAACTTTAAACTTACAGTGGCTACTGCAGCGCCTTAATAACTCCATTGTAACACATTTGACAGACAAGGGAATAACCCCTTCTTACCCCTACCCCAGAGGGGCAGAGAGACCACCAAGGACAGTCATGGAGGAAAAGCCCTCAGTTACATGCTGGAACCCATGCCTGAATCTCTGGAGGCATATGAATCACAGCTGAGTAGCGTTAGAAGGCTACATGAACAAGGGAGCCGAGCACATTTTTCAACACTTGCTTTATCAGCTGGCTGCGTGTGGAGCCAGCCATTTTCTCCCCTGGTCTGAAGTGTTGCAGGCGTTTCACATTACAGACAGATTTACTGAATCCAGCTCTTATGCGCAGTGGACAGAAACGTATTAAGCTTCAAAGCCAGTGTCTAGTGTGCATTGTAAACCTTGAAGGAGCTTGGAGAATGAAATCTTGTTTGCTGTTGGCTACTGTGGGCATTTTTAAAGGGAAACCAGTATTGCCAACACTAAGCAGTCAATGAATCAAGCCCCCAAACCAGGATCGTGGCATACAAATCATGAGTTTTAAAAATAATACATGTTGAGTTCTTTTTATTTGCCATCTGTTTTCTGAGCCTTTGAAGGGTCACATTCTCCAGCTTTTCTCTGTAACCAAGAGGCCCAGAAATTTACTTTTTTTTTTTTTCTCAAATGAAAGTTGAGATTCTAATATATTCCCCAACTCCAGGCGCTGGAGATCTGAGAAAAACACAAAATATTGCAAGACTCGCAATAAAATCATGGGAGTTGACCATACTAGGACATTTTCAGGTCAAATTTGACCCAAGCTTTCGGCTTTGGAAGAAGATGCTTGTATTGAAATATTTTCAGGAGAGCATTTATAACAAATAAACACTCTGATGTGATATTTGCAACCCAAAGGGCTGTGTGAGAATCTGAAACTGACAAAAGTGAAACTAGGTTGTTTTCATTGCCCGCTGAGAAAAGAAACCAGCAGCACCCATTGTGAAAAAGGATACTGGATTTTAAACTTTCTTTCTAGTTTATACTGTACAGCAGGGGTAGGCAACCTATGGCACACATGCCGAAGGTGGCACGCGAGCTGATTTTCAGTGGAACTCACACTGCCCGGGTCCTGGCCACTGGTCCAGGGGCCTCTGCATTTTAATTTAATTTTAAATGAAGCTTCTTAAACATTTTAAAAACTTTGTTTACTTTACATATAACAATAGTTTAGTTATATATTATAGACTTATAGAAAGAGACCTTCTAAAAACGTTAAAATGTATTACTGGCACACGAAACCTTAAATTAGAGTGAATAAATGAAGACTCGGCACACCACTTCTGAAAAGTTGCAGACCCCTGCTCTACAGGGTTATTAGTGGAGATGATTTTGGGGTTAGATATGTGATTTTTACCCTGGCCACTAACTGCTGGGAAATGACCAGTGCTGTAAACAGAACTTTGTATTCATGGCAATGCACATTCAGATTTCAATTTCATTACAACATAACAAAAAAAATCACTTAATATTTTTTGCTTTATTTTCATGCTTTTCACTGGCAATGGTCAAACGTTTTCCAGCAGCGAATGACTTGCTGAACCCTCCACTTTGCCTTAGGCTGTCAGCTGCTCCAGCTTCTAATTACCCCTCTGATCCAGCACAGCACTTAGGGCTCAGGCTCATGGATATCTTTGAGCATGTGAGTAGTCCCATTGACTTCAGTGGGACTGCGCACAGACTTACAGATATGCGTGTGCTTTGCTGGTTACACAGATTACGTGTGCCTCATGATACTGGGGCGGGGGCACAATCTAAAGAGGAGGACATGTGGCCACCCCTTATGTCTCCTCTGCCCAGTGACTCCTCAACCCTGCACCCAGTCCAAGACTGGTGCACGCTCCCTGTTCACCAGAGTTACCTGCTGGAGTAGGGGGGGCTCTATCCTTCTCCTGCTGCACCTCCCTCCCAGCATGTTTAGCTGCTCTCCCTGGCAGCTGGGCCTGGGCAGGGAGCTGGAGGGAGCTGCTTCTCACGCCAGCTGAAGATGGCTGCTCTGGGTCGCTGACTCTGTGCAGCATGGCAACTGTCTGCCCCCTCCACTCCCCACCCGGGCCTGGCTGCTGGGGACAGGGGCCAAGCAATCAGGAGCCCCCACTCCCCTGAGACATTTCCTGCTTGCTTGGCCTCTGTCCCCAGCATCCGGGCCCTGACGGGGAGCAGAGGGTGCGGGGCAGGCCACCACCCCAGCCAGGCTCTCTCTCAGGCAGCCGCTGTGCTGCACAGACCAGGAACCCAAAGCAAGCAGCGTGAAAAGTGATTGGTCCCACCCCAGCGGCCAGGGACAGGGGCTGAGCATGCTGGGGACAGGTGCAGCAGGAGAAGGGAGCCTGACTCCCATCCCTCCAGCAAGGGAGCCTGACTCCCACCCACTCAGAAATATGGGGGGGGGCACTTAACCCCACATTCCTCCCCTACACATCGCCGTCATGAAGCCTGCTAATGAATACAGCACTTTGCACATTCAGAGATTTATAAAATATTAGGTGTGAAGCAGCACGGCTAGAGCTTGGTGCCTGATCCTACAAGGTGCTAAGAGATCCCAATCCCCGCTGATGTTCACAAGAGATGAGGGCACTCAGCCGCCTGCAGCAGCAGGCCCTTTATCAATCAGCTCTTTGCCTTCTCAGACAATATATCAAAGGGCACAGAACTGAGAACTCCTCTTTGCAACTGGAGCCAAGTCCCAGAAAGACACACCATGACATGTGGGTGGCATCAATCTTAGCAAACTCCCCTACTGCTAATGAGGCTCCTGATTGGTTCTTATGGGGTCTGTTGATTTGCATGGGAAAGCTAACTATAACTTCAGCTGGAGAACAGAAGAAAGGTCAATGAATGCTGCCACTCTTTTTAATTTTTGCTGCTAGCTGGATTCTCTATAGCTGGTTAAGGCCAGGAACTGATCATAGTAGTTGCGACGGTTCTAAATCCAGCCTGCTTTTTAGGGACCAGTTGCTCCAGTGTCTCCTGTAACCTTTGAAGTAAGAGCCACTCCAACAGTTAATAGCTAAGGAGGGAGATGGACCGGTCAGTGGCCCCTTTTCCGGGCTTAAAAATGGCTATGATCTTGGCTACCTTCCACTCTTTCAGGATTATGTTAGAAAAGAGGATGTTGCTGAAGAAGTCCGCCAGCCACCTTCTTGCCTTCAGACCAAGATTCTTTGGGAATTCTGGATATATTTCATCCATTCCTGCTCCATTCCCGGACTTTGTGTTGGAGAGACCCGTGTCTACTTCATCTACTGTGTAGGGGAAGAAAGAGGTGAAGACAACAGGCACTGGTTTGGTGCGTGGTACATTTGTTTGTGGACTTGCTGCCTAAGGTTTTTAATCCATTGGCACACGGGAACTGGCAATTAACCGTGAGGAGATGGCATCTGCATTTACTTGAGGTGGTTTGTAGGCTGTTGGAGCCGGATCACTTAAAAGATGGAGGAGCTTTCAGACTTTGATACGTCAAGCACCATAATGGTTTCACACCACCTTTTCCTTCTTGCTGAGTTCAGAGACTCAAGCAAGGCCATTGCAGTCTCAGGGCTCTTGTCAGCTTGATATTGCTGGAAGAGTGCTTCGCTTTCTTCTGTCCTGGAAGGAGTGAGTGCTTTTCTGAAGCACCTTGCAATGCTCAATTTGGTGGCCAATATTAGTAGGCCTACAAAGCATGGTCATGAGCCGGATATGGTGAAATCTGGGTTATCGAGCCCTCTATGATTGCCACATAGCAGGATCAGTCAGCAGAGTGTAGTTTCCAGCACAGGTTAGGGAGGGATCGAATGATTGGAACTTGTAGGCCTATGCAAATCATGACTGGCCCATGTTGGCTGTTGGGAAAGTCATCGAGAACTGACGTTGTGGATGGTATCGGGTGGCTGCTGATGTCACGCGACATAAAACAAAGGTCAGGAGTAAAGCGGTTCCTCCATCGTGCTGACCTGAACACGCCATGGTCTTTGGCAGCGTAGAGGAGGTGCTGGTCTTTGGTGAAAGCCCAGGATTCAGTTGTTCTCCAGCACGATTGTTCTTGTTATAGCTCCAGAGGATATGATGGCTATTAAAATCACTGACATGGATGATGGGATGATAGAAGATTCACTGTACACCCTGGAATGAGGGGTTCAGGGTGTGGGAGGGGGCTCTGGGCTGGGGCAGGGGGTTGGGGTGTGGGAGGGGGTCAGGGCTCTGGGTTGGGGGTGCAGGCTCTGGGCTGGGGACAGGGATGAGGATCTTGGGGTGCAGGAGGGGGCTCTGGGTTTGGGGGGGTTCAGGGCTGGAGCAGGGGATTGGAGCATGGGGTTGGGGTGCAGGCTTACCTCAGGCAGCTCATGGTCAGTGGCACAGCTGGGGTGCACAGGCAGGCTTCCTGCCTGTCCTGGCACCGCGGACTCCACTGCACCCTGGAAGCAGCCAGCAGCAGGTCCGGCTCCTAGGTGAAGGTGCACAAGCGGCTCCGTGTGGCTCTCGCCTGCAGGCACCGCCCCACAGCTCCCATTGGCTGGTTCACCGGATGGGTCACCAGATGCCTCATACTGCTCGAGCAAGGCAGCGCTCTCCTCATTGAGACCGGGATGTAGACCATTCGGCAACCACGTGGGATGGCTCTGCAGGCTGCTTTGTAGATAGCACCACAGAAGCGATGGTAGGTCTCATTTACCAAGATATGCCAAGCTGGTATTGTCACCAGACTCTTCTCCAGCGCTTCCCTGTATTTTTCCCAGTCAGCCTTTTGGAAGTTCCACTGCTTCTTTTTGGAACTCTTGACAACTGGGAGCTGTAGCCCGATATGGATCAGCGGTGGTCTGTGTTCACTGTGTGGAAAGTTATCCAAGACTTGGCGTGTTGCTGGCTTAGGATGGCCATGAACTGAACTGACCAAGCACAAGTCAGGAAAGTAGTCATGATCCCTCTAGAAGAATGGAACGTGCCTCGCTGCTTAGCATCATGTTGGTTCCAGCTGACGCTTGGAGGCTTGTAAACATTTGCCAGCCAGAAACCACCAACCTGGATGGTGTCACAGAATTCAGTAGACATCAGCTGAATGGCATCTGCAATATTGGACCGAACGTATGTGGCTTGGCGTTGCTCTGTGTGTACCACATGGCACAACGGGTCAAAGCTGTCAATACTGTAATGCCCGGCTTCGGCAGTTGCCACGTGTGTTTCTTGCAAGCGAATGATGTCAATAGTATGTCAATGAGCAAGAAGGTCGAGCAAATCACTCTTGGCAGCCAACAAACCCTCCATGTTGAGTTGTAACATGTGTAGAGCTGGACCAATGACATAGAAGTCACCATGCTGCACATTGGGGTTGTCGGTGATGACAGTGCCGGGATTCGTTGAGCTAGTGCTCGTGGAATTTGGCTCACTGGTTGGATCATTAGCTTCCCTGAGTGCTGTCAGGTACTGGCGGGTGGTGCAACGACGACGCTGATCCATTGCCCCCAGAGACTAAGTGAAGAGAGAGAAAACTGGGATCTGAAGAGAGACAGACACAGCCCATGGCATAAAGAAGAGACAAACTGTGGGTCAAGATGGGGAATGATTTGCAGTGAGGACACCCAGGGGTAGGGAGTGACAATGCTTTCTGTTGGCAATGTGGGGTGAATTACAGAACTGGTGAAGGAGAGCTCCAAACCGGCTAATCATGTGCCCTGGAATCAGATGGCACATCTGCACTTGTAGTAGCTCAAGAAGACCTACCAGTGCTAGCTCTGATCGGGCAAGCATGCTAAAAATAGCAAGTTTAGCTGCACCAGCACAACCTGAGTATATGCCTAGTGTCTCAGACCGGATCCTTCTTGAGGTGGCTAGTCCCTCCCACAGTTAGTAATGCTTTGGCCACACTGTTTTTAGCTAGGGTTACCATTCGTCCAGGTTTCCCTGGACATGTCCGGCTTTTTTAGCTTTAAATGGCCGTCCGGGGGGGATTTCTAATAAGGTAGAAATGTCGGGGATTTCCCCCTTCCCCCATGCAGAGTGCGGTGTGGCTGATTGGACGGCTGTGCCTGATTGAAAGCTGCTCGCAGCCACTGAGGCCTCTAGCAGCCAGAGTCCCTTCCCCTCCCCTGCTCCCTCCTCCCCCGCAGAGCAACGCCTTATTTGTTTGGCTGCACGTGGAGCCCGCAGCTCTCCCTCTGCCTGGTAGGAGGGGCAGGCAAGGGACAGGGAACGGGGGGTTAGATTGGTTGGGGGTTCTGGGGGGGCTGTCAGGAGAAGGGGGTGTAGAGAGCGGTTGGGGCAGGCAAGGGACAGGGAACGGGGGGTAAGATTGGTCGGGGGTTCTGGGGGGACTGTCAGGAGAAGAGGGTGTAGAGAGCGGTTGGGGCAGTCAGGGGACAGGGAGCAGGGAGACTTAGATAGGGGGTGGGGTCCTGGGGGCAGTTAGGGTGGGGGGGGCAGGTAGGGGGATTCTGAGAGGAGTGGGAAATGGGAGGGGGCGGGGCTGGGGCAGCACCCAGTGTCCTCTTTTTTGATTGTTGAAATCTGGTAACCCTATTTTTAGCACACTAGCTCGATCAGAGCCAGCATGGGTATGTCTTCTCTAGCTGGAAGTCACTCCCATCACTCCAAGAGTAGACGTACCCAAAGTGTACTCAGTTTAAAGGCACACCACTGGATCTGCTCAAGCCCAAATTACTGGCTCACATGGAGAAAAGTCTACCCTTTGACCTTGCTGGCAATGACTGTTTGAAAGTCTTGGAAGTGTCTTCTTATTTATTTGGGTTAGCGCAGTGTTTCAGAGGGATGCTGGGGCTGTATTTTGTATGTACCGTTTGGACAATTCTGGGGGAATTTTGGACTATGTTTGTGGGACTTGTTGTGATTTATGTGCATGGGACTTTTGTCTCATGGAGAAAGACCCCATCTTAGCTACCTAGTTTATGCATCATGCAGCTTTCCTGTTTTCACAATCAGAAAGGAACTGGTTGTGCGAGCTACTAAGGATATGGGCTAACATTTCCAAATGCACCTTGCGATGGGGTGAACCCCCATCATCGGCTATACAAGGAAAAGGAAGCCAGTTAGAGCCAGGCGTTGCACCTGTGGGCTGATTAGCTAATTGTCCCCTGGCCTGAGGGGCAGAGCTAGCTAAGGACCCATGAGGTACCTGGACCTTATAAGGAGCTAATGGGGCTCAGCTGAGAGAGAAGACCCAGGAGAGTGGAGATTGGTGAGTTCCCTCTCTCTGGGAAGGGCCTGGAGAAGGCAGGACTCTCCTGCAGAGAGAAAACCCACAGGGAGCAGGATAGGCTCCTGTGTGGGAAGGCTTGAGCTAGGGTGATCCCTAGGGGAAACTACCAGAGTCAGGGGGGCAGTGTGGGAAAACCTGCCTAGACAATAAGCATTAGAGGAGAAATTCCACCAGAAGGCAATTGAGGCAGATATGCCTGCCATGCTGTGGCCTGCTGCAGGCAGGCACTCTGGGGAGGGGTTGCCCTATAGCAATATTGTGGAGAATGCAGGCACCTTGAGTGTTTGTGTGAGGTCTGTGAGGAGGGTGCTTGGTCTGGGGGTTAGAGTAATCCAGGAGGGATCTCACAGGTCGAATAAAACCTGTCTGTGAGAGAGGCAGGGCTTTTTGAAAAGGGGGGAGGTGTGTCATGGGGGCTGGCCCCTGTAAATGAAGTAGGGTCAGCTACCAGTACTACAGCAGGTGCTCATATTTGACCAAGGAAGAGGGTGGGGCAGCAGCTGGGGGCTATAAAGGACCAGCAAACTTCTGAGCTGGAAGAGACCCAGTGAGAGGGAGGCCCAGCAAGTCACAGCAGACTGATTCAATCAGGAAGGGCAGATTAGAGCTGCCAGAGACCAGGGAACTGGTGGTGTCTCCCTCAGGGAAGCTGTAGCTGGTTCCTGGGAGAAGGCAGAAGAGTAGCAAAAGGGGTGTGCTGCCAGCAATGCCAAGCCAGGGCCAGAGGACTGAAGGCAGGGGAGCAGCAGAGGAGCTCACCCCCTGACAGCACCAGAGCTGGAGAGCTGGACCCAGAGGAACCCGGAGAGGCCAGGGGAGTGAGGGATGGCTTCCCTAGAAAGGATGCTCTTAGCAGAGCGGTGTGTGTGTGTGTGTGGGATTCCTGCTGGGAAGAGTGGGGTGCACTCCAGATGAGGCATGTCACTGGGGGACACTGAGGGATGCTGGGGGACACCAGGGCTGTATGTTGCATTTAGTGTTTGGACTAAGCTGGGGGAATTTTGCATTGTAATTGTGGGACTTATTAATGTGCCTGGGACTTTTGTAATAAATGAGCTCTGCAATGGCTATATTTATACTTGGGAAACTGTGGTCTATTTCTGGCTGTCTCTAAAGGAGGGAAACCAAGGGAGGCATGCCTGTCATGCCATGGCCTGCTACAGGAGGGCATTCCAGGTAGGGGCAGTCCTATCACACGCCTAAAAGCCTTTTATGTGCCTAAGTCCCATTATCAGAAGTGACACAAGCACTTAGGTGCCTAAGTCTCCTGGACAATCAGGTGTGACAGGGATGGAATAGTCAGTGAAGATTTCTTAGCGTGCAATGTAGCCACTCATACTATTGCTGACTGTGCTTCCCAGCTTTTCAGTGAGTTTGCAGTAAAGCCTGGCCCTGACCCAGCATGCTGTGCTGTAATATGTAGTGGGTGCCCAGGCAATGACTGGCAAACACAGGGGTGGACTGTTTATGTTCACACTAGTGCTCCTGTTGCTGGGCGGAGCCATTGCCACGTTCCTCAGGGAGCATTAGCCACTCAGAAAATGCCGACCCAGCTGAAGAGAGCTTGGCCGACGCAGTGAAGATAGGTAATCTGATAAATTCTTGGGTATCAATGTCTTGGGTGTTTGTTGCCATATGTGATGAGATTGTGAACAGCTTTCCCGTCACACTCCAATGGATTGGGTGCTCACTCATCACTTCAAGCAGCCTGGAGAGCTTCAGCTAGTGCTGACTGAGCACTAACTGGAGGTGTAGGTTGCATAGAGCCAGTAGATTGAGTGCTGCCCAAGGGCTGTCAGTCATGGCGTCTCCTGTGTGACCTTTGTGGATCTGCAGATGTGCACAAGGACCTCCTGACCTGAAGAGTGTGGGTCTCAAAATCCTGTTATGGTTATGGATCATGTGTAGGATATTAGTCTTGCTCAGCATAGCAACAGTTGCTAGTTGACCCAGCAACAGTTCCTGATTTGTTAATCTGTTTACCTATCAGTAACTCCCTTGTGCTCTGTGCTGATTGGTCAATTGTTAATTTGTATACTGTTACCAGTTCTTTGGCATTATCTGGCTTGGTATTATTTGGCTAGGTTGCCCCACTGTGACTCTACCTGCCCAACAGAGTTCCAGTGTTCATTATTTCATTTCTATAATAAAAGCTATTGTTTAAATACTTACCAAAGACTCCGGAACTGGATATCTCAAACCAGGCAGGTAGCAGGAGGAACCCGCAAGGGAGCACTGTTGCCTGGGAAGGGAAAGGCGTAGGAGTACCCAACAGAAGATGTCTTGAATTTTGAAGACCATGCATGGCTGTTCAGGTTAGCTACTTAGCGACCTGTTCACTATCCAAGGGGTCTCTGTTGTTGTGTTTAACATGGGAGACAAGAAGATGGCAGGATTAAGAAGACATTGGCTTTGTTACCAAAAATGAAGTGAAATCACGATAGAGATCAAGGATCTATCAGCGATCACCTCAAAAAGCCATTTTGTGTGTATTTCCCTTGCAAGTTGCTAATGATCAGTGGATGAGGAGCCCTTTTGCAAATGCTGAAAGTGGAATGCCTGCAGACCTAACTAGTAGTTCTCTAGTTCTCCAGAAGGGACTTACAGAAACAAGCATGTGAGATTTCTCTGGACGTACCTTTCAGCAAGAATGACATTTTGCACTCTAGCTTACTTTGCCAACAGAATTTCCAGAATTGTCACTCAGAGATGGGAAATACTTAATACCGTGTTTCAAAAAGGGATTCTCTACATTGGCTGCTCTCAAAATGAAATCCAGATGCAAGACATTTGGAGCTGTAAATCTGGCACCAATTACTCCTTACATTTCCACACTGTTCTGTGAAAAACAGCCTCATCTATCCCACGTAAGTCATCTGCAAATGACTGCACCACATCTGTTGGTTTTTGTCAGCATCACCAGATAGTGTCATCTCGGAAAAGTAATTAATGAGAAGCTGCAGCCAGCCTTGGCCTCTCTCCGCCATTTCTGTGTAAGCTCTTGAAGAACAGACAGTCTGTTGAAAACCATGGCAGCTCAAGTGCTAGTGTGAATTGAAAACGAAGCCAAGAAGGAAAGAGTGGGGATGTTGGAGGTGCCCTTCCAAACTGGCTTGAGCAGGTAAGAAATGATGCAACATTAGCAGTACTCGGAAGGTCTCTGGAATTATGCTGCGGTACACTTGGAGACTGTAACTTGTACTGGCAATTACCTTTAGCACCAAATGATCACAGCAGCAGCCACTGTATGTTGAAACCTAACTGCATCATTCACACCCATTTAGATTTAACTGGGCATGGGATGATGACAAGTTAAATAAATATTCAGTGCTCCAATTTTTTTCTTTTCCGAAGAAGTCAGTGGCATCCAGGAGGCTGGAAAGCACTGACTTAGATCCTTACATTGTCATAAATGTACACAGAAAAATGATACACATTGATTTGGTTGGATTGCTATGTCATTGGCTGTATGCCCAGCTGCTGTTATCTACCCTGATTTAGACAGCTCAAGAATTATTTTCAGTTATTAGCTGGGCTAAATACGCATTTGCTTCACTTCCTCTTAAAGAGGGACTCGTCCACTGGGGGAACATGAAACAGACAATAATGATGGTGAGAAATAAATATAACACAAAGGCCCAAGGTGTTCCTCTTAACACAGCTTCTCACCCAGGCTGATCCTGCCATAGCGACGCTGACTCAAAGCCTTCTGGTTACAACACTGCAGACTAATCTAAACTTAGGTATGTTCTGAGCCTTGGCCTAAAATGTGCAAGTGGCCCCTACATGGATTTTTATAATGGACCAAGCCAAAGCACAGGGTCTGAACACCCCAGAATGTTGTGGCATTCACACCCTGGATTTAAATGTTGTGTCTTGAATCTCGTGTGGCTGGAGGTATGTCACATGGACATCATGTGTAGACCTGGTTCCAAATGCAGACAGTTAAATGAATCAGAAGTGTAAGCAGAGTCAGGATGAGCTCTAACCTGACATCTGGTGGTGAATTATGGCGAGTGTGGAAAAGACCTCCAGGGGCTGATCTTGTTTGCATAGGCACACCCACTCGCCTGGCATGAAACAGCAACTCAAAGTGGTTACTTTGGCTGGTGTGGGATCCCCAGTTTCTCTGTTATTGGGGCAGGAAGAATAAAGTTTTGTTACCCTGATTCTGTGAATCAAGGCCAGTGAACCTGTTGTATGACAGAAGGACTGAGTGAGTCCTTCACCATTACCTAAGTAGCACTTGCTTGACAAGGGGCATGGGTTACAAAATCTAGTGAATAGAGAGAGGATGGGGACAGGTATTTGTACCTGATGGTATGGCCCCCTCCCTGAGGGGTTGAAACACCAATTGCACTACCTCCTCTCTCCACTGTTGAATATCAGAGCTAACTTTGATTCCATTAGAAGTCTAGTTAGACTGCTGAGCTGAATTCACTTTGGGCCAATGTTGCACTAGCACTGGGGCTCCCCTACTATGAGCTGAAATCACTAAGAGCTGAGATTACTGAGGCTGTGTTAACTAGTGGGGGAGCCTGAAGCTATATTGCAGAGCAGCTAGCAGAGTGGAGCCTCATGGGGACGGTTGGAGCGAAGCTGAGCGACTCACAGGTCGGTGAGCAGGGTGGAGCGGCTGGAGAAGCAGCGAGCAGAGCGGAGCCTTGTGGGAGTGGCCCAAGGAACGGCTGAAATGGAGCAGAGCTGAGTGGCTCACAGGTTGGTGAGCGGAGCAGCTGCCAGAGCGGTTCGTGGACGGCGGGAGCGGCTCATGGGACAGCTGGTGGAGTGGAGCGGCTCGTGGAGAAGGCTGCGGCGGAACCCCACGAAGAGGCAGCCGGTCAGCCTTGGATCACTGGATCACGTAAGGTGCCGCTTAACCCCTGTGTGCCTCCCCCCCCCCCCGCTTGAACTCTGGGACTGCACTGACCAGGGACAGAGACTTTGGGGGGTTGTTGGACTTTTGGGACTTTGGTGATCCTTGGGTTGCTGGTTTCAAGAACCAGAGGGAAAGGACACAGCCCAATTTGCTGGGGTGAGTTTTTTGCTCATGAAGCCTGTTTGTGGTGTTTTTCCAATTTAATGCTGATGTCGTTTACCTCATGTTATTAAACATTTTCTGTCACACTCAGACTCCGTGCTCGCGAGAGGGGAAGTATTGCCTCTTAGAGGCACCCAGGGGGTGGTATGTAATTGTCCCAGGTCACTGGGTGGGGGCTCGAGCCAGTTTTGCATTGCGTTATTGAAACAGAACCCCTAGATACAGAACCCGGCCCTTGTTGCTGCCAACTTAGATGGGCAGAAGGGTTACAGAAGCAAGGTTTCCATTTGCCTGTTCATGTATTAATTGCTGTTAATATTCACCCCTGTGAATTTTTGCTGATAAAATAACTCCTCACTTAAAGTCGTCCCGGTTAACACTGTTTTGTTGTTACATTGCTGATCAATTAGAGCATGCTTGTTTAAAGATGCGCAATGCTCCCTTATAACATTGTTTGTTTTGGCAGCCACCTGCTTTGTCCACTGCTTGCAGAAAGAGCAGCCCATTGTCCCTAGTGGTGTGGGGCTTGGAACCAGGGTGGACTGGCAGCCCCCCATCAGCTCCCCGCTTCCCTAAGTTCCCTGAGCGGCAGTTGCCCAGCAGGCTATCAATTGCCGGAAGTTCAGCTGTCCCTCCCCCGCATTGCCATGTGCTGCTCCTGTCCTCTGTCTTGGAGCTGCTCCCGGAAGCCTCCTGCTTGCTGTGTGGGGAGGGGGGTGGAGGGGAGGAAGAAGAGTGGGGCGAATGTCCCCCCTGTTGTGTCCTCCCCCCACTTACCCCATCTCCATAGAGCAGGGGGAGGACACAACAGGGCTCAGCATGGAGGGAGCTTGCTGGCAGCAGCTGCTGTCCCAACTTGCTGATCTACTTAAAAAGGCAATGTACTTAGAGTGGTGTCAGCCTCCTTAAAGGGGCAATCTCTCTCTCTCTCTCTCTGTCTCTCACACACAGGCAGGGTGTGTCACTGTCTCTGTCTGCCATGCTGTCTTCCCCCTCCCCTCCCCCTCCCCCTCCATTTGTGCTGCCTTGTAGAGTGTGAGGCTACATTAACAACGTGTTAACCCTTGAGGGCTCAGTCAAGTGCTAGTTCGTCATTTAGCGTAAGGCATTCCCTGGGAAATATCCCACCTTCTGACTTCACCACCTCAACCAAGCTTCACAATCATCATTGCTGTGTATAGTATTAAATTGTTTGTTTAAAACTTATACTTGTGTGTGTATGTATGTAATATATATATATTTTCCCTGGAACTTAATCCCCCTTATTTACATTAATCCTTATGGGGAAATTGGATTCACTTAACATTGTTTCGCTTAAAGTCAGATTTTTCAGGAACATAACTACGTTATGCGAGGAGTTACTGTACCAGTATTTGCGGAGAGTGATTTTTTTTTTTAAGGGATCATTTAATCAAGAAATGAGATTTTTGAGTGAAACAAGCAAGTGGAGGTAGTTTACAAAGGTTAGATCCTCCAATCAGAGAACAGAAATAATAACATGTGACACACGGCCAGTCAGAAAGCTCAGGTAGCTGACTGAACGCTCTTAGGATCAGTCTGGGAACCATCCATAGCTCTGATACATTTGAGAACATTATTTGTTGGACACTCTTTTAATAAATGAGCAACAAGTAAAAGTCTTGATCTGTTTGGAGAAAATTAGCAATCAGAAAATAGTCGGCAGATAAATCAATTGAAAAATTGTTCACTGGCTCTAGTTATGTAACCAGTACCTTGCTGAGACTTCGCTCCAGGAGAATATGGGTGGATGTGTATAGGAGACGCCTGGATTCAATCCACATCTCTTAGATGATTTTCTTTGACAGCTTGACTAATTATAAAACCACATGAACAAAGACACACATACTTTGGCTGATTTGGCTTTAGTCTCCCCAGCGCATAAGTCGTTCTTTAAAGGTTACTCTCCAATATGTAACCTCCCCTGTGCTGTTTTACTGAGCTATGATTTTATAATAAGGGTTTGATGTTTACAAGCTCAGCTAGTCATAGACTTCAGACGTGTTTATTTTTCTCAATTGCTCTTGCCATTTACTGAGTGTTCTACCCTGAGTGCTCCCAGATTCTGTGCCTGGCCTCTGGCAGCCTTGTTCTTTCCAAGGAAAAGCAAAGCAGACACAGGATAGAGGTAATGTGAGTTAGCGCCTCCTCTCTACAACAGAATAATAATATTCCTACTGTAGAAGGGAGGCCAGGAACTGAAGTAGTCCAAGGTCCTTTGTGGGTGATTTGGGATTAGAACCCATAGTGCTAAAACAGCGCAGCTGAGTCTCTGCCACTTAGCCCCACTGCCCCCACACAAAGGATGTGCCCAATCTATGTACTTGGGTATGCTGTCTGTAAAATGGGGTTACTCCTGCATATATAACCCATTGTTTCAGTCTAGTATGCTGCCCCAATTATTGGCTGGTGCAGAGCATAACAGTCTACCACTGCTGCCAGCTATTGTGATTAGGGCCAAATTTTCAAGCAGTTCACTAGCAGTGGTAGATACTAGGCCCACATCACTACTTATTCAACCCTGGAGGTAGAGGCCTATACTGGGATGTTGGAAGTCTTGAGTTCTAACCCTGCTGATGATGAGTGTGTGGGGAGGTGTCCTCCAGTTATATTTTTCTTTATATAAAAAATCCCTAGGAAATCACAGTACAAATATATGAAAACAATGAAGCTTGTAAAGTCAAGCACTCAACAGTTAGGAAATGCCAGAGTGCATCCTTATTTCAACCCCTTGTGCAAATGCATTTTGATACAGCCTTTTATTACATGATCACATCCTATTTTTTCCCCATGTTAAAGCTGTCAGTGCAGTTGATGGACCACTTAGGATGGGCGCTGTGTTTGGCTGGGGAATTAGCCTGGATGTTATTACAGGTGGCTGTGGTAGCACAAGCTACAGTTAAGGTTGCCTGACATTTCCTGGGATAAGACTGTATTTTCACTTCCTTATAGCTCTGCCAAACTTTAACTATTTGTGCTGAAATTTTTTATGCCACGTGTCTGCCCCAGGCTGATTATTTTTCTCAATTTCAGCAATAAAGGAATGAGATTAGGGACAATGTGTTTTCTGCCCATGTCGGAGGGTAGTTGGACACCAGCACCTTTAGCCATTTTGAAACAGTATTTTTAGTGGGGGAATTTTTATTCTCTCTTTGGATCTCAGCCCATTACCTCTCAGTCTCAAGGCTGGGTTTTCCTGTCCATGCTGCCACCTTGTCCCTGCTTCTCTCCTTATATCTCTCTGTCTAGGGAAAACTACAATCTCCTTCCACGGTCAGGGCTGTCAAACAACATCCAGGCGAAAGCAGGACTGTTTTGATGTTCTTGTTAGTGTGTGAATGGAAGGAGGTAGCAGAGCGTGGGGCTGGGGGAGGGGGCAGGCTCAGGGGCTCTGTTTCTGTCATGCTCCAGTCATGTGCATGGTGCTGAGGCCATTGCAAAGTGGCTGGGAGCCAGTCAGCCACACTGGGATTGTTTAGCTTTAATACCCAGTAGAGTGGGTGGAAATTTTCTAAGGCAACCTAGTGAGCACACGTGACAGTGACAAGCATGCCAATTTCACATTTTGAATGTATTTTAGTGGTTCTGAGACAAAATGATTGCTCGTTTGCCAAGGAATTTGGGTAAACTTGCTTTTGAATTGGAACAAAAGCAAATTTAAAGATGTTGAAACATCAGGTGAACCACAATTCCTGAGCTTTGGCCAGCTCTAATAACCAGTGAGAGCTGGATAAAGAATTTTAGAGTTTTTTTGAGTAATAGACAGCCTGAGCTTTTGACGTCAAATACTGGTTCCCTCCCCCAGCCTAGATAAATAGGCTGTGCACAAGAGTCCCATGAGTGGCAGGTGGAGAGACATCTTCCCTCTCCCCTGCAGACCGTGGAGTGGCGCCTCCAGTGTCTAGTCACCAAGGCTGCTGAGGCCCCCTCTAAGGGTAGGTTTGATCAGCAGAGACATGTAGCTGCAGATCGTTTGCCTGCTGATGTCAGGGTAGAGGTAGAGTGGGGGGTCTGTGCAGTACACATGCATATGTGGATCCTACCCCTGGGTTGCTGGGATTCTGCACCCCTTGTGCAGCAGAACAATGCTGGTTACAGAGAGAGAGATTTTTTTCAAAGGCACAAATGGGAGTTAGGCGACCAGTTCCCATTGGCTATGAATAGGGAGTAGGCACTTAACTGGCCTCAGTGTAAATCACCCACTCTGCTCAGGGCCTTCATACATGCCCCTTAGAAAACAGTGTCCAGGTAGAAGGAGCTTCCTAAGCCCTTGTCATTCATGTTAGAGCGCTAGACTTTACGGCGGTATCTGAGTTCCTCCGGGACTCTTAACGGAGGGTGCAACGGAGAGAATGCTCACTCTCGGCCCAGAAACCGAATAGAATTTCAGCCGAGTAACACACAGAACAGATTACCCACAGAAAAATAAAGGACGAGCCACAAGGGAGTTGTAATGTTTTTGAATAATCAATTACTTGGCGTTGGAGCAGAGCCATGCAGCCCCACCTGCTTGCATTCGTGATCAAGGAACACAGCTGGGCTCCAAGGAAAGGTCAAGCTTGTTCCTCATGGGATTCTGCTCTAGGGCCGGCTGTGATACAGCCTGGGGCTCCTGAGTTGTTAAGAGCAGAGGCAACTGTGAGCTCTGGCTGTAAAAGTCACTATCTGTTAAGGGGAGGGAGTTCATCACATCCTAGCCCACAACAAGGAGCTGAATGAGACTGTGACTCAAATAAGGAGGAAATTAAAGGAGGGGAGGGAGGATTTTCTGGGTTTGAGGTTTTATGAAACTTGCAACCTGTTTTATGGGTTTGCAAAACTAGTGTGAGTTTGTTCAACATTTCTCCTGTAATTTAACCCTTTTCTTTCCAGGGCAATTCCTTTAGCCCCTAAAATAAAGTGAAATAATGAGTTCTAGCTTAAACTGCCATATGCTAGGGTGGGATCCCAGCAGACTGTAAGCTGGGCCACATTGGTGATCAGTAGGAGTTGGGTGGACTGTACTGGATTTATTCTTCATTCAGATTTTTCTGTCCCTCTCTGCTCCTCTGTCACAGTCTATCTGGATTTGTTTTCTACTCTGATAGATGGTTCCCTGGATTTCCTCCCCCCTCCTTCCAATCTATACTGTGTGTTTTTCACAGTCTCTCCTAAGCAGGCTGTGACCCAGTAACATTCAAGATTGAGTGAAGCCCACAACATCCAAGTGGGACTGAAACAGACCAGAGAGAGAGAGAGTTTGTTTGTAGCTAGTAAAGCTGGAATCGCAGCACCTGCTTCTAGAGCTGAATTGTACCCTGTTTATCAGAATGTGTGGGGAGTGACTCGCATACAATTTGGAGTCTGAGTTTGCACAAGTAGTTATCAAAATCATACTGGAACTAACCAAATTTCTTGATTTATCTCACCTGGGCTAGGAATGTCCCTGTGGTCTGATCCTGCCCCTATCAAACCAAATGGCAAAGCTACCATTTACTTGGATGAGCACTGGATCAGGCTGAAGAATAAACTTCTTGTGAGATTCCCCATCAGTTCTGGTTCCAGTCCCAGCTGGCCTCTGCAGGTGCAGACATGCATGTCTGTGCCAGGGAAGATAATGGAGCAAGTAATTAAGGAAATCATCTGCAAACACTTGGAAGGTGGTAAGGTGATAGGGAACAGCCAGCATGGATTTGTGAAGAACAAATCATGTCAAACCAATCTGATAGCTTTCTTTGATAGGATAACGAGCCTTGTGGATAAGGGTGAAGCTGTGGATGTGTTATACCTAGACTTTAGTAAGGCATTTGATACAGTCTCGCATGACATTCTTATCGATAAACTAGGCAAATACAATTTAGATGGGGCTACTATAAGGTGGGTGCATAACTGGCTGGATAACCGTACTCAGAGAGTTGTTATTAATGGTTCCCAATCCTGCTGGAAAGGCATAACGAGTGGGGTACCGCTGGGGTCTGTTTTGGGACCGGCGCTGTTCAATATCTTCATCAACGACTTAGATATTGGCATAGAAAGTACGCTTATTAAGTTTGCGGATGATACCAAACTGGGAGGGATTGCAACTGTGTTGGAGGACAGGGTCATAATTCAAAATGATCTGGACAAATTGGAGAAATGGGCTGAGGTAAACAGGATGAAGTTTAACAAAGACAAATGCAAAGTGCTCCACCTAGAAGGAAAAATCAGTTTCACACATACAGAATGGGAAGAGACTGTCTAGGAAGGAGTACGGCAGAAAGGGATCTAGGGGTTATAGTGGACCACAAGCTAAATATGAGTCAACAGTGTGATGCTGTTGCAAAAAAAGCAAACATGATTCTGGGATGTATTAACAGGCGTGTTGTGAGCAAGACACGAGAAGTCATTCTTCCGCTCTACTCTGCTCTGGTTACTCCTCAGCTGGAGTATTGTGTCCAGTTCTGGGCGCCGCATTTTAAAAAAGATGTGGAGAAATTGGAGCGGGTCCAGAGAAGAGCAACAAGAATGATTAAAGGTCTTGAGAACATGACCTATGAAGGAAGGCTGAAAGAATTGGATTTGTTTAGTTTGGAAAAGAGAAGACTGAGAGGGGACATGATAGCAGTTTTCAGGTATTTAAAAGGGTGTCATGAGGAGGAGGGAGAAAACTTGTTCACCTTAGCCTCTATGGATAGAACCAGAAGCAATGGGTTTAAACTGCAGCAAGGGAGGTCTAGGTTGGACATTAGGAAAAAGTTCCTAACTGTCAGGGTGGTTAAACACTGGAATAAATTGCCTAGGGAGGTTGTGGAATCTCCATCTCTGGAGATATTTAAGAGTAGGTTAGATAAATGTCTATCAGGGATGGTCTAGACAGTATTTGGTCCTGCCATGCGGGCAGGGGACTGGACTCGATGACCTCTCGAGGTCCCTTCCAGTCCTAGAATCTATGAATCTATGAGAACAGGGCAGAGAGAGACGAACCTTTTGGAACCAGAGCTGGATGAAACTGTCTGATGTTTGAAATTTGGAAAAACTGAGTTAACATGGAAAAAATGTTTTGCCAGATATGCTCCCAGTTCTGTTCAGAACAAACTGATAAAAGTTTAGTTGATTATTTGTGTTACGTGAGCTCTCTTCCTTATCCTCATCTAGCACTTTCCTTGGATGGTGTGAGATACAAAGGCTGGCAAGCAGGGCTGGATTAATCTTTTGTAGGCCCTGGTACCTGGACCATGGACCCGCTCCACCCAGGCTCCATCCCGAGGCCCTGCCCCCACTTGGCCTCTTCCCCCTGAGGCCCCGTCTGCCACTTGCATGGGGGAAGGGAGGAGAAAGGAGCAAGCAAGGGGTTGGGGCTGAAGAGGAGCGATTGGTGAGTGGGGCCTTGGGGGGGAGTGCTGGTGGAGTGGGAGGCGGGGCCATGGTCCAGGAGCCGGGGCCCCTTCTGAGTGTGGGCCCAGCGCCATTGGCACCATTGTAAACCCAATATTGCTGGCAAATGGCAGTGAGAGGCACTGGTTTAGTCTCCCATGTAAGTGGGTCATTACAGGATGGATCTCTGGCTCTTTGACGTATTGTGTATTTTCTCTCTCTTGGGCTCTTTTCATAGATTCCAAGGCCAGAGGGGACCATAATCATCTTGTCTTCCCCAGCATTCCAAGACTTATTGCAAATCAACATTAATGGTCCAGTGAGCTCCTCAGACAGCTCTTTTAAAACTCTTGGATGCATCCTCTCCTGACCTGCTGATTTAAAAATGTCTAATTTTAATATCTTCTGTTTAACATCCTCCTGAGATACTAGTGGAAGCTGCTGGTTACCATCCATCCTTCAGTGCTGGCCTCCATTTCTCATCACTCTCAAAACTCCCATATTCCTGGCAAATTCTGTTTTGGGACCATGACTGGCAGCTGAAGCTGTTGCACGGTAAATGCTTTTCGTGGGCTAGACCTAATGACTAAGGCCCAGATTCCCAAACATAGTTAAGTGCCTAACTCCAACTGATTTCAATGGGGTTTAGGTGCCAAAATACCTTTGAGGATTGGAGCCTCAGTGCCTATTTAATGCCAGCAGCTTCAGAAGTTTCTCTGCATTGGCCTTTCCTGCATTGAGAGCCTGATCTTGATCCCACCACAGTCAGGAGCAGACCCCATGGGCCCCTGAGCAGAAGGATACAAATGCTGGGGCTCAGTGATAACCTCAGAGAAATACCGAACACTTGCACTTCACTCCTACAGCCTGTGCTAAAATCGTACATTATGCATACAGCAATTCACTGGGGCTTCATCACCCGAGGTACAACCAGCTAATCAAAAAAGACTACATTATTCATATAGCCATTGCATCAAGTGGCACCACCACTGGGCCACCTCAATGAGAGACAGTCCTTGCCCTGGAGAGCTTACAAACCAAATGGACAAGACAGACCCGTGGTGGGAGGTGGAATTTGGGCACAGAGAGGAGAAGTGATGTGCCCGTAGTTCCAGAGCAGGTCAGTGGCAGGTATAAATCCCAGGTCTCCTGCATCCTGGCCAGTGCCCTGCCCATTGGAACATGTGGCCTTCCATGGCATTGACTTGCCACACATGGGAGAGGGTGAAAAACTAAACAAAAATGTGCAAAGAAATTTTGATTTCCAAGTAGTTTTCATAGATTCTAAGCCCACTGTGATGATCTAGTCTGACCTTCCCCATAGCCAGCTCAGAGAGCTGCCCTCAGTTAATCCCTGGTCCAACTAGAGCAGAGCATTCAGAAAGACAGCCTACCTCGGTTTCCAAATGGCTAGAGCTGGCAACTGTCCAGTGGTCAGTTGTTCCAGTGATTAATTCCCTTCCCTGATCAGGAGTCAGAACAGACTTGGGTTTTGTTAGCTTGACAAGTTTTTTTGTAGAAATTTTTTATATGAACAATGTCATTGGGGCCATTATGGAAACTTTCCATTTACCAACTGCCAGGCCTGACTTCAGGCACCTGTGTCTGAAAACTGGCCCCAGACTTTTCTTAAACAGCAGCCAGTGGAAGTGAGTGGCTGGTCCCAGGGCAATGTGACCTAGTGGATAGAGCACTGAACTGGGACTCAGGAGACCTGGGTCCTGTTCCTGGCTCTGCCCCGGTCTGCTGGGAGACCTTGGGCAAGTCATTTCCCCTCCCTGTGCCTCAGTTTCCCCATCTGTAAAATGGGGTGAATGGCAATATGATCTATGGATGAAAAACACAAGATAAGAGGTAGGGGTGGTTGTTATTATTATTAACACAATTCCAGTCTATCCAATGCAGCCATGCACAATGGTCTGGGAAAGTGAGTGAAAACCAACACCAGCAAGGTGCCAATTGGCTGTTTTGAATCCACGCTGCGGACGGATTGCACATCAGCTGCTTATTTAGCTAATCTGGTAAAGGAGAAACATCTTAGTCACTGAATCCAGCCTGGGGCGGGGAATATTTAGCCTCTGATACAGGCCTGTGGGGAGAAAGTGTGTTCCCCTCCCATGCCTGCCCTTCCCACTGGAATTCCTCACGCTTTGCTATCAGCATATTGAAGTTGTTTTATTGGGCCTGTTTCTGGCTGCTCACCAAACCTCTCAGAGACAGGAACTGCTGCTCATGTTAAATTAGAGAGCATTTGATTAAATACAGAGTTGATAAAAACAATCTGCTGGGAATCAAATCCAGAGTTCCTAGGGCCTCCTGGCAGGAGTGGATTTTCTCAGGTGTAAAAGGATCCATTCTTTCCCCTGAGTGCTGTCTACTGGTTAAATGTGGGCTTTTGAAGGAACCTAAGGGAGTTAGATGCCCTACTCCCATTGGCACCTAACTCCCTGAGGTGCCTTTGAAAATCCCAGCCTAAAGCAAGACTCTGGGACTCCTGGATTCTACTCCTAGTTCTGCCCCTGACTGCTCATGTATCCTTGGGCCAGTCAGTGGATCGGTCCGTGCCTCAGTTTCCTACTCTGCCCAGTGCTAATCACCCACAGGATCAGGCTTAGTTAATGTTTGCTGGACAGTTTAAGCAGCTTGGGGGACAGGCACTGTAGAGGATAGGGCATTATTACTACCCTGAGGGGCGGGACCAGCAGTGGACTGTTAGCAGGTTCAGCCACTCAAACGCCTCTCACAGCAGCAGTGCAGCCTAAGAAGCCGTCTCTGGATGGGCTCTTTCAGGACAGAGTCTGGGGATGCTGGTCCAACTTCTCCCTGGGGCGCTAAGGAAACAACGATGTGTTGACTCCATGTAGTTCTGTGACGTTCCCCATGCTCTCCCGCCTCCTTCTGGCGCACATTGCCCTTGCTCGCATCACACAGCAAAATATCAGCTTTGGAACCAGTAGCACCGTCAGCAATCTGCCCTACGATTGCTCAGGCCGGGCCAGTGCTGTGTGCGATGGTACGTGTGTCTGTCGCGGCCAGAGACCCACAGGTCGGTCTGCATCCCATCACAGGAAAGAATCCCCTTTGTGTTCATCCCAGCGCTGTGTGGATCGGCCCCCTCGGAACAACAGCTTGGGCGGGGCTGGCTTTCGAAGCAGTCCCTAATGTTATTTTAATGCAGGGGGGTTGTTTGTGGGAATCTTAATCTGTGCCTTCTGCTTTCCATCGGTGCCAAAATGTGCGGAACTGGCCGGGAAATAGCCGGCTTGGCAGGTCGGTGGAGCCTTGGCTGTGAATTGAAACTGCAGAGTTTGGGCCACGCCTGGGCCCATGGCATTTAGAGAGCGCTGTGGTTTGAGTCTGCACCGCAGGGCGGAGAGCATTAATAAGGGGTGGGGTGCTTGTGATTGAAATCGCTGATCTGTAGCAGGGGCTCCAAAATGTTACACTTCTCCCTGCAGTCGCCCCTTGTGCCAGGCCAGGCTTTTCCTGCATGGCTAATGGCTCACAGGCCGGGGCAGTGACTGCATTCCTCTCTATCCACACCACAAAGCATCCCTCACTGTTTACAGGGCTGGCCAGCCACAGGGAGAGATTGAGGGTGCATAATGGCGTGTGGGGGGAGGTAGCTTTTTAGGGAAAAAGGAAAAAGTATTAGCCAAGGGGAATATTTCCCTACAATTTCAAAAAGGAAAAAATTAGAAACTACATAAACATTTTCTTTCCCCCTAAATATTTTATTTTCACTTCTCCAAGAGGACGGGAGATGAAAAATGTTGCCAAAACAATTTTTTATTCTGCCAAAATTTTGTATTCAATGGAACCCCATTTTCTGATTAAAAAAATCATTTCACTGAGAAACATGTGACCCAGTCTGAGAGAGAGTAAGCAGTGCTATATGCGGGAAGGGGGGCAGCAAGTCTTCGAGGTGGGTTAAGGAAAGTCTATGGAGGGAGTAAGAAGATCCTTGAAGGTGGTTGCAGAATTTGACTCTGGACTCGCATCCAAACGTCCCCACAGTTCAGGAGTGTTCCTATCCAGGGCTGTCACTAAGCACTGGTCAGGCTGTGGCTGGGTATTGCGTGTGTGTGTGTGTGGGTACGTGTCTAGCCCCTTTGCATGAGTCCTACTAATGTCAGCCACAATTGCAGTCCAGCTCTAGGAGCCGCTCCTTATCACCTTTGGAGAAATGCATGGGCCAAGGGAGTCAACATCTCAAGCTGGTATGAACTGACCTCTCATGGGTACACGTCAGTGGTTCAGGCATTACAGTGTTAGCTTATGGGCTAGGCTTACTCCTAGTTAGCTGCTTTGATAAGACTTCTTGTTTAGCCAAGCTATTGTCTTACAGGCCTTGTGGCTTGTAGTCTCATTGCATTACTGCCTTCATGTATACATATGCCTGCCTCACCTAGCAAATACCTACACCTACAGGTCCACCATCCCTGAACTGCGAGGGAGCTCTGCCATAAAACACAAGTAGTTGCCCTAAGTGACTCTATCTGGCTAATGCTTGATGTTCCCAGAGCACGTCCCTTTGGGATGCACGGGCTCCAGCAGGTGCTGAGAGCTCCCCAATAGAAAGCTGTGTGCACTCCTCGCTGGCTGTTGGTGCTCTGTGGCTGCGCTAGCTAAGGAGTCCCAGGAGGATGTGTTGCAGGGAGCGCAGACAGTTTTATGACCACTGGTTTTTGGTCTTCCCGTGCTCTTTGTGAGCAGCTTAACACCACAGAATAACTAATGGGGGATAACATCTATCCCCATGACAAACCCTCATCCCCGTGCTGAACTCCCCGGGCCCTGTGTCCGGTGTGCTCTGGGAGAGAAGCGTCAGGTGCCCACTCCTATTCTAACCTCTGTCTCAGCTCCTGATGTGTTTTCAATGGACTGAGAATGACGTCATTCCCTTCTGGGTCTTGGTGCAACCCCAAATCAGGGTGGCTTAGTGAAATCATCCTGGGCTGTCTCTTCCATCGCCCATTTCGTGCTCCAAGTAGCTGTCTGCCCTCACACCCCTACCCAGTGCAAGGAAATCGATGGATGTTCTTGGAGGATGAATTTGTCTCCTTCACCACAGTCTCTCTCTCTCCGCCAGCATTTGGAACAGGAGAGGCACCAGGCCCAGTCTCTGCCCAGCCCTCATTCTGCACTGGCCCTGAAAGTCCATTGCCGGTGGAGTTGGAACAAAGCATTGCAACACTGAGGATGAGAAGGAAACAAGTGCAAGGATCAAACAAGCCTCCTTTGTCAACACAGCATCTACGCAAGAGCACCAGTAGATCTCCAGGAGCATAGGCCTAGGGTTTCCCTAGCACACATTCATAAGGGCTTTTAGGCACATCTCTGCCCCAGACACATGGGGATCAGCAAGTGCAGTGGAGGATAGTTCTCTGCTGCTCCCTGCTACAGGGTGTGGGGAAAGTGTGCCTGACCCCCCAGAAATGCATTCAGGATCTGGAGGGGCCAGTGATCCAGCCTGGTACCTCTCACACAAAGAGGATGGGGGGAGGAAGGGACCTGGCAAAGCTGCTGAGTCTGCTAAAGATGCAAGAGCAAGGAGATGGGGGGGGACAGGACGGATAAAAAGGCCCCAGCAGAAAGCCATGAGAAGGGTGTCAGAGAAGAGGATGTTGGGGGAGATTGTACACCATACAGGGGTTAATGTGGGCCTGAGAGGCCAGCTAGGTTACCTAGCTACTAAGGGAGAGAGAATCAGAATTAATTGATCCTGACATCCAGCTGGGCAGAGGCAGGCTCCTTAGTATAAGGAAAGGAAGACTTTGAAGGTAGTGGCTGGGACCAGAGTGGTGATGCTCTAGGATCCTAGTCTAGGAAGAAGGGTCAGTCTAGAGAGGGTGTGGGGAAAAAGGCCTGAAAAATGGTGTCTATGAAGGAGCTCAGGGAAACAGCAGCAAGGAGTGGGACCATGCAGCCCTTGGCTGCTGAAGGTCCTTGGCTTGGAACCCAGGGTAGCAGGAGGGCCTGGGTTCCTCTGCTAGCCTGTGGCAAGGTGGCCTGAGCCTGGAGAAGTACATTGGGAAGCCCTGAGGCAAAGGGGTGAGGACCAAGGGCCTGGTGTTGGGACTGAAAACCCTCCTGTGAGGATGTTGGAATGTTATATGTTGGGTTTGCTGTTACCCCAAGAGCTGGGGACAAAACTGTGAGCCAGCCAGAGGGCTGAGTCAAGGGAAGACAGACTACCACAGAGAAACATTGGTTGTCAGCAGGGAGTGCCAGGCTGAAAGACTGCTGCTATGGTGAGTGCACCCCTTCACAGGGCTCTCTTTGGGGGCGGGGGGTCCCAGTGCTGGAGAAGTCTCTATAAGAACCCAAACTCTAGGGCAAACATGAACTCCACACTTGCTGGGGTGTCCCCCATCAGGACATCTACATGGATCTTGGGGAGGGGGTACCTGTGTGGTAGACTCTAGGGGGTGGCTATGATGTCTGGTCTGAAGGTTATAAATGAGGAGGGGTGTTTGGCATTTTCTACGAGGGAGAGGCTGGTCAAAATAGGGTCTCAATTGGTTTCTTTGGTGGATGCCTGGTCACTGCCTGTTTGGTTGTGGGGGTTGCTACAAGTTGAAGGGGAGGGGCTGGTTACTATGGGTTCTGGCCTGGGAGTTGTTGCAGGTGCTGGTTGTCATGCTATTAGGTCTGGTCTGGAGTGGTTGGTCACCACAGGATGGGATCTGGGCTGATGGGTGCAGGGTGGGCCCTGGGCTCTGCACCATGGGGTCTAGTCTCAGGGTTGCTGTGGGGGGAGCAGGTGTTGATTGTTGCAAAGCAGGGTCTGATTTAGTGTTTGTTGCAGGGCGAGTGGTGGTGGCTGTGCTGTGAGGCCTTGGTTTGGGGGTTGCTGTGTGTGTGGGTGACTGAAGGATAATGGCAGGTGGGGGCAGGTGCTGGTTGTTTCACTGTGGGGTTAGGTGGTTGCTGCAGGTGGGGAGAGAGACCACTGGTGGCTGTGCCATGGGGTCTGCTTTAGGGGTTGCTGCTGCAAGGGAACTTGGTTGCCATCTTCTGGGGTCTTGTATGGTCTTGAGTTTGTTGTGTGGGGATGGGTGGGGAGTTTCCTCTGGCTGTTGCTCTTGGGGACACATCTAGGTATTGCTGCTGGGCAGGTGGGCCAGTTGGCTGTGCTGTGGAGTCTCTTGTGGAGCTTGCTGCTGCAAGGGGACCTGGTTACTGTCTCGTGGGGTCTGGTCTGGGGGTTGCTGCTAGCGGGTAGGTCTCTGGTTGCTGCTACGTGGGGTCTGGTGTGGGGGTTGCTGCTACGAGGGCACCTCATTGCTGTCCTGTGGGTGTCTAGTCTTGGGTTTGGTGTTTGTGGGGCGGGGGGGTTCCTCTGGTTGCTGCCTATGGGATTCGGTGTGTTTGGAGGTAGGGGATTCTCTGGTTGTGGCCCTCTAGGGTCAGGTCTGGTTTGAGGGTTGCTGCTTCTCTGGTTACCACCCTGTAGGGTCTGGGTGTTGCAGGTGGGTGGGTTTATTTGCTGTGCTGTGGGATCTGGTGTAGGGGTTGCTGCTGGGGGGTGGGGGTTCTGTGGTTGCTGCCCTAGGTGGTACGGTCTTGGGGCTGTTGAGAGGTGGGGGTGGTCTCTACTAGGCAGGTCTTGCCCACGTGCTCAGGGTCTGATTGCCATATTTGGGGTTGGGAAGGAATTTCCCCCAAAATCAGATTGGCCAAGACCCTGGGGTTTTTTCACCTTCCTCTGCAACATGAGGCACAGGTCGCTTGTAGGTTAAACTAGTGTAAATGGTGGAATCTCTGTTACTCTGAAGACTCTGGTTACTGGTGGGCAGGCTGGCCTGTGTACCATGCCCTGGGGTCTGGTGTGGGGTTTGCTGGGTGGGATCTGGGTTGATGTGCTTTGGGGTCTTTTCTGATTTGAGGGTGGGGGGGAACAGGAAGTTGTTTTTTTTTCTGGTCACCACCCCCTGATTTTGTGTGGTCTGGGGTTGCTGCTGGGGGGTGGGGTGGAATGTAAAGTAATGCACATTTGGAAAAAATAACCCCAACTATACATACAATATCATGGCGGGCTAATTTAGCTACAGCGAGTCAGGAAAAAGATCTTGGAGTCATCGCGGATAGTTCTCTGAAGATGTCCATGCAGTGTGCAGAGGCAGTCAAAAAAGCAAACAGGATGTTAGGAATCATTAAAAGGGGATTGAGAATAAGACTGAGAATATATTATTGCCCTTATATAAATCAATGGTACGCCCACATCTCGAATACTGTGTACAGATGTGGTCTCCTCATCTCAAAATAGATATACTGGCACTAGAAAAGGTTCATAGAAGGGCAACTAAAATGATTAGGGGTTTGGAAGGGGTCCCATATGAGGAGAGATTAAAGAGGCTAGGACTCTTCAGCTTGGAAAAAAGGAGACTAAGGGGGATATGATAGAGGTATATGAAATCATGAGTGATGTGGAGAAAGTGGATAAGGAAAAGTTATTTACTTATTCCCATAATACAAGAACTAGGGGTCACCAAATGAAATTAATAGGCAGCAGGTTTAAAACAAATAAAAGGAAGTTCTTCTTCACGCAGCACACAGTCAACTTGTGGAACTCCTTACCTGAGGAGGTTGTGAGGACGATAACAGTTTAAAAGAGAACTGGATAAATTCATGGTGGTTAGGTCCATTAATGGCTATTAGCCAGGATGGGTAAGGAATGGTGTCCCTAGCCTCTGTTTGTCGGAGGATGGAGATGGATGGCAGGAGAGAGATCACTTGATCATTACCTGTTCTGTTCACTCCCTTTGGGGCGCTTGGCATTGGCCACTGTCGGCAGACAGGATACTGGGCTAGATGGACCTTTGGTCTGACCCGGTACGGCCGTTCTTATGTTATGGAAGGGCAGGAGGGATAGCTCAGTGGGTTGAGCATTGGCCTGCTAAACCCAGGATTGTGAGTTCAATCCTTGAGGGGGCCACTTAGGGATCTGGAGCAAAATCAGTATTTGGTCCTGCTAGTGAAGGCCAGGGGCTGGACTCAATGACCTTTCAAGGTCCCTTCCAGTTCTAGGAGATAGGATATCTCCATTAATTTAAAAAAAAAATCCGGTTGTTTCCCTGGGGGGAAATTGTCATTTTGCAGTGCCATGGGGTCTGGTGTTAGTTTTTGTGATGGGTGTGTGTGTTCTGGTTGTCATCTGGGGGTTGCTAATGTGGTGATGGGTTGCTGTACCATGGGGTCTGGTCTGGGCTTGGGGGGCAGATCTCTTTGGTTGCTGTACTGTGGGGTCTGGTGATTGCTGCTGTGTGGGGGAGGGAATCTGTAGTTGCTTCACTGTGTGGGCTTGGGGGGGGGGAAGGGGGTGGGTGTCTCTGGTTGCTGTTGGCATCAGGGGGTTGCTGCTGTGGGCAGGGAGAGGGTACTCTTTTTGCTTACCTGTAGGATCCAGGGGTAGTTGTTGGGGAGGAGGTTCTCTGGTTGCTGCCCTGTGGGGTCTGGGGGTTGATACGGTGGGTGGTATGGGCTACTCTGGCTGCTCGTCTGGGGGATGCTACTGGCAGGGGGATGGTTCTGCTGCCCTATGACATCTGGAGTGGGGTTGGTTGTGGTGGGGGGATATGGGCAATGGGCATTTTTTCTTCTGGGTGCTGCCCCGTGTGGGGGTTTCTGCTGCAAGGGGACCTGGTTGCCAACTTCTGGGGTCCTGCATGATCGTGTGTGTGTGTGGGGGGGGGGGGGGTTCCCTCTGTCTGCTGCCCATGGGGATGCATCTGGGTGTTGCAGGTGGGCAGTTTGCTTTGCTGTGGGGTCTCTTGTGGGGCCTAGTGCTGCAAGGCAACCCTGTTACCATATCATAGGGTCTAGTCTAGGGGTTGCTTCTGGGGGGGGGGGATTCTTTAATTGTTCCACCATTTGGGCTGGGGGGGCCTCTTATTTCTGCCCTGTGGGGTCTGGTGTGGTCTAGGGGTTGTTGCTGAGGTGTGTCTCTGGTTGCTGTCCTGTAGGGCTTTGGGTTTGTTGCTGTGGGTGAGGAGGGCGGGTACTGATGTTACCCCACCATATGGTCTGGGGTTTGCTGCTGGGGAAGGGGGGGTTCTCTGGTTGTCACCCTCACATGTCTAGGGGTTGTTGCTGGGAAGGGTGGGGAGGTTTTCTGGTTGCTGCCCTGTGGGGTCTTGTCCAGGTGTTGCTGCCAGGTATACAGGCTTGTGTGCCGTGCCCTTGGGTCTGGTGTGAGGGTTGCTGTTGTGGGGCAGGGGAGCCATGGTTGCTGTACTGTGGGGTGTGACCTAGGACTGCTCAAGGCAAGGCCTGTTTGCCGTGTTGCAAGTGAAGAGGTGAGCAGTCTAGTCTGAAGGCTCCTTTGGGGAGGGTGTGTGCTGGTTATTCCCCATGGATTCTGCTCAGGTGGTGGCTTTGGTGCAGAGGTGGGTATTGTTTGCTGCTCCCAGGGGTTGCTGCTGGGGGTTCCCTGGTTTCCACCCTGTGGGGTTTTGTCTGTGCATTTCTGCAGGAGGGTGGGGTCCTGATTACTATGCTGTGTGGTCAGGCCTGGTCTGGAGGTTGCTGGGAGAGCAGGCGCTGTTTGTTGTGCCATGGGGTCGGATCTTGTACTTGCTAATGTAACCCTTCTGCCAGGTGGAGCCAGCAGAACAAGGGCTGGGTTCAGTATCTAGGGGATCCTTTTCAACAATACAACACAACCAGCTTGAGCCCCTACCCAGTGACCTGGGACAATTACACACCAGGCCCTGGGCACCTCTAAGAGGCAATACTTCTCCTCTCACAAGCAGAGTCTGAATGTAGCAAAAAAATTTATTAAAAGGAGGGAAGTAACTCAGCATTAATTTGGGAAAACACCGCAACTAGAGTTCATAAACACAAACCATGAGCAAAAGACCCACCCCCAAGTAAGTTGAGCAGTGTCCTTTTGCCTTCAGGGTCTTAAGTCCAGCAACTCAAAAGTCCTTTTAACGTGCCTGTCCCGTCTCTGTACTCCACTCACAGTTGCTGTCCTTGGCAGTGATGAGCTGCCAAAATATTAACAGGTTCCCTCCTCCTCACCCCACGAGGGGGTCGTGCCCCCCTGCCAGACTCCTGCCCCATCCAACCCCCCATGTTCCTTGAGGACCCCCCGGGACCCCTGCCCCATCCAACCACCCCTTCTCTCTGTCTCCGACTGCCCTTGACTGCCCCCCACTGCCCCATCCAGCCCCTGCTCCTTCCTGATTGCCCCCTGGGACCCTTGCCCCCATTTAATCCCCCTGTTCCCTGCCCTCTGACCGCCCTGACCCCTATACACCCCCCCCCACAAGCCCCCGAACTCCCCTGCCCTCTTCCAACACCCCCTTCCTGCTCCCTTACCATGCTGCCTGGAGCCGCTCGGCCGGGACCGGAGCCACTCGGCCGGGACTGAGGCCGGCGCCGCGGGGCCTGGGCCGGGCTGCGGCACTCAGCGGGGGCCAGGTCAGGGCCAGGGGACCGGGCTGGAGGGAGCCGCTCAGCCGGAGCCGGACTGGGCTGGGCTGGGCCGCGCCGCACCAGCTTACCTGCCTGCTGCTTGTTTCAGTTTTCCCGCAAACATCTGATTCGCGGGAAGCAGGGGAGGGGGAGGAGAAGGGAGGGCGGAGTGTCCAGGGGAGGAGGGGGAAGTGAGCTGAGGCCGTGGCCGGGGTGGACAGCTGCCGGAGCTTTTGTTAAATTTAAAAGCCCTTTTAGAACCTGTTGTCCCGGAACAACCGGTTCTAAAAGGGCTTCTAAATTTAACAACCGGTTCCTGCGAACTGGTGGGAACCAGCTCCAGCTCACCACTGGTCCTTGGCCAGTGCAGCCCCAGAGTTCAGAGGTTCATCTGCAGAGTTCACCTTCCACCCTGTGTGGAAGGCTGGTGGGGGAGAGGGGGTGTAAGAAGGCACTTTACAGGATCCACTGCTCAGGCACTCGCTCATTGCCTCTGCGGGGCTCTGCTCAGCCCCTCTCCACCAGCCACCCTGCAGGCCTCTAGCCAAGATGTCTTCAGCCCCCCCACATGTACACACTTAGTGATTTCAGCTGTTAGTGGGGGAGCCTCACTGCTGGTGCACACTGGGCAGTCTCTTGCAATAGAGACACTGTCCCAAAGTAGGTCTATGTAGATGTAGGTATCAGTGATTTCAGCTTTTCAGTATGTAACAGACTCTCAATTGAATCTAAATTAGCTCTTTTATTATATCATGGAGAGAGGAAGAGTCAAATGGTGTCTAGGACTCTTAAACAGGGCCAACACCACTAGGTACAAGTACCTGTCCCCATCCTCTCTCCACTCATTGGGCTTTGGAAACCATGTCTCCTGCCTAGCAAGTCCCTCCATTGGGGCATGCCAGGTACAGTTCTGCTGCCCTTGATTCACACAACAAGGATAACAATCCTTTATTACTTCTGCCCCAATAACAAGGAGACTGGGCATCCAACACCAGCCACAAGTGATCATTTGGGCAAGCAATCCCATCCTGCTGAGCACCTAGGCAGGGTGGGTGTGTCCATGCAAACCAGATCAGCTCCTGAAGTCTTTTTTCCACAGCTCACCACTAGATGTCAGGGGAGAGCTCATTCAGACCCTGCTTACACTAAAGTGAGGCCTCATCATTGTGGTGTACAACTTGGTGGTTACTATTGGATTTCCTATGGGGAGGCTTGTTCCCCATGGGGTCTGATCTGGGGCTTACTGAGTGGTGGCCTGGTCACCATGGGAGATCAGGGAATTGTTATGGACAGCACTTGTTGCCCTGGGGCGGGAGGGAGGAGAGCTGTGGACAAGCTTGATGGCTGTGGGGGTCTGAGTTACGGGGTAGCTGTGGGTGAGCCTCATTGCCACGGGGTCAGGTCTGGTATGGGCTTGGCTACAGTGAGGTCTTGTGACAGGGGTTTGCTGTGGGGAGGTCTGATTGCTGCTTGGTCTGGTCTGGGATTTCCTATGTGGGGATCTCATCACCATATATTCTGCTCTGGCGTTTTCTACATGAGAGGCCTGGTTGCTATGGGGAGATGTGGTCACTTCATGCCAGGCAAGAATTTTTGCAATGGAAACAGGCTCTTGCTATCTAAGGGTTGCTGGAGGTGCAACCACCATGCAAGAGCCCTGGGTTGCCAGTCTACCACTTCCCTCTCGTTAATAAACCTAGCAGGAAGCAATTAGCCAAGGGGAGATCTTTCCTTAGGAGAATCTGGTCATTTTCCTTGTACCCTACGGGGGTAGCTGTGTCCATTAGTAGTGTGGATCACTCTACCCACCGTATCACAATCATCATACATATCTGTGGCAGTCCTTCAGATGAGACCTATCATTCGGCCATTTTTTCTCTGCACTTAGGGCAGGCTGCTGAGCTTTCTGGTTCTCCCCTCATTTGGAGACAGGTTGATGTTTGTTTCTATAATAATGTAAGCAGAGTCAGGATGAGCTCTACCCTGACATCTGGTGGTGAATTATGGCGAGTGTGGAAAAGAACTCCAGGGGCTGATCTTGTTTGCATAGACACACCCACTCGCCTGGCATGAAACAACAGCAACTCAAAGTGGTTATTTTGGCTGGTGTGGGATCACCAGTTTTCTCTGTTATTGGGGCAGGAAGAATAAAGTTTTGTTACCCTGTGAATCAAGGCCAGTGGAACTGTTGTATGACAGAAGGACTGAGTGAGTCCTTCACCATTACCTAAGTAGCACTTGCTTGACAAGGGGCATGGGTTACAAAACTCAGTGAATTGAGAGAGGATGGGGACAGGTATTTGTACCTGATGATATGGGCCCCCTCTGAGGGTTTGAAACACCAATTGTACTACTGCCTCTTTCTACTGTTGAATATCAGAGCAAATTTTGATTCCATTAGGAGTCTAGTTACAGGCTGCTGAGCTGAATTCACTTTGGGCCAATAGTGCACTAGCACTGGGGCTCCCCTACTATGAGCTGACATTCCTAAGAGCTGAAATCACAAAAGAGCTAAAGTTATTAAGAGCTGAGATCACTGAGGCTGTGTTAACTAGTGGGGGAGCCTGAAGCTATATTGCTAAGCAGCTGGAGGAGCAATTTGTGGGGACAACTGGAGGAGCAGCAAGCGGTGTGGAGCCTTGCAGGGCCGGTTGGATCGGCCCAAGGAACGGCAAGCGGAGCTGTTTGCGGGGACGGCTGGAGCGGCTCACAGGTTGGTGAGCGGAGCGCAGCAGAGCAGCTTGTAGAGTGGAGCAGTTTGTGGGACGGCAGGAAGTGGACTGGCTCGTGGTGAAGGCTGTGGCGGAACCCCACAGAGAGATGGCCAGCCGGCCTCGGATCACGTAAGGTGCCCCATAACACCCTGCATGCCCCCACCCTTTGTACTCTGGGGCTGCACTGACCAGGGACAGAGACTTTGGGGTCTGTTGGACTTTGGGTGGTTGTTGGACCCAAGAGACTTTGGGGGTGTTGGACTTTGGGGACTCTGGGTGATTTTTGGGTTGCTGGATTCAAGAACCAAAGGGAAAGGACACAGCCCAATTTGCTGGGATGGGTTTTTGCTCATGGTTTGTGTTATGAATCCTGTTTGTGGTGTTTTTCCAATTTAATGCTGATGTCGTTTACCTCATGTTATTAAACATTTTCTGTTACACTCAGACTCCGTGCTTGCGAGAGGGGAGGTATTGCCTCTTAGAGGCACCCAGGGGGTGGTATGTAATTGTCCCAGGTCACTGGGTGGGGGCTCGAGCCGGTTTTGCATTGCGTTATTGAAACGGAACCCCTAGATACAGAACCTGGCCCTTGTTGCTGCCAACTTAGATGGGCAGAAGGGTTACAATAATCTCTGTGGGCCAGATTCTCCAAAATGCAGAGACCCTAGCGGCTCCCACTGGTCCCATGCTGAGACACACTTTGCTGGTCACAGGCACCCTTAGTTTGCAGCATTACTGCTTTCTAGGGCTCAGCTTCCAAGTGCAGAGCCTTGTTTCAGATGACTTTCTTGATCTTTTGCTTGATTTTTTTTTCTGTCTGAATCTGTTTACATAATTTATAAATATGGGCTGGAAATCAAGTCCACTTGTGTGATGTCTCTTTGCAACACTTCTCGGTTACGGTTCTTCTGTGAATTTATTTGTGGTTTGTTCTTCCCAAATGTTCTGTGGATGTAACTTACTGATGGTGACACACGATATACACACAAAGATAGATCTGAGAGAATAGCAGAATCTAGCAAACAGTCTGGGGCAGCCTGGAATGCCTCCAGAGCTCTGCTAGAAAGATGGATATCTAGTTATGACTAATAGGCCTGGACATGACTTGGGAGAAATCCAAAGATCTGAAGATGTCTGAATTGTGGTCAGTTCATCCTTCCAAAGCAGGATTGAACCCAAAAGGATAGCACTTCACTGGAAAACTTTAGCACCAAGGCCCAGATGCTCTACTCAGGGCTGGCTTTAACTTTTTTGCTGCCCCAGGCAAAAAAGAAGAGCGCCGCCCCGCCGTAACGCCACCCCCACAGTTCCATGCCGCCGACCCCCACACCCCTCCCCCAGTGCCGCGCCAGGCCGCCGAACACCCCCCCCAGCACCGCGCCGCCAAAACCCCGTGCGCCCAACCCCCCCCTCCAGCGCCGCGCTGCGCCGGGCTGCCCAAACCTCCGCCCCCCAGAGCGCTGCGCCGGGCCGCCCAAACCCCCGCCCCCCGAAGCACCAGGCCGGGCCGCACTGGCCAACCCCCCGCCAGCACCATGCTGCCAAAGCCCCCGTCCCCCAGCGCCGCGCCGCCGAAACACCCCGCACTGCCCGGCTGAAACAAAAACACAAAAAAACCCCTCGAGCACCCCCCGCCACCCCAACATTGGCCGCCCCTTCTGAAGTGCCGCCCCAAGCACGTGCTTGGTCGGCTGGTGCCTAGAGCTGGCCCTGGCTCTACTAGGAAATCAGTTGCGGAAATTTAAATATGACTCAATTTCCATTGTAAAGCCTTGCTCTTAAACTTTGTTTTACCATAAATATGAAAGGAGTGGCTGTGCGTATTTGCATAGAACTGCCATGTATAAATGGACATACAATACAGTGTAGTGTGTTAGAGGTGTATTACACTTTCAACTGTGCTTGTTAATTTTAAAATGTTAAATAGACAAATCTGGACAGTACTTGGGTAGGAGCTGGCCCAGGTAATTGCAGGTGACACAAGTGCTGGTGATTCTATAGATGGTGTTAACTGGCATTTGGTACATCAGCCTATGATACTGCATAAAAAGAAAGATGACTGTTTGTTTTATTCTAAGATATCACCACTGTTGCACGATTGTGAAATCTTATACAAAGTATCATTGGAAAAGTTGTGATTTGTTGAACAATGTTATCTTGTTTATGTGCATGCATTATCATTGTAGATGAAAACTGGACACCAAGTGGGGCTAGCCCAAGCCCTGCCTTCCCCCCCTCCTCGCCCCATCATGAGGCTGGGGTTGGTGTCGCTGCTCACGTGAGCCTCTCCTTCCTGTGTGGGGCTGGTCTGAGCTCTGCCTACGCTCCCCCCTCTCCCCCACAAGGTTGGGCCTGGTGTTGCTGTTGTTGCTCCCCCTCCCCTGCACGTTCCTGCTCCAACTGATCAAGTTGTCAAGAGCAAATGGGACAAATGCCCACTTTTGCCAAAAAAAAATCGGTATGGGCAGGGCTTAAAAAACAGACTGTCCTGGACAAAACTGGACGTATGGTCTCCCTATATGTGATATTATGAATCTTTGGTAGGTGTTTATATCTCAGACATGTTGTATTCCTGGGTAACACCTGCAAGATAGATTTACATCAAGACTAGGACTTCATGAGCAGCCATGGTTGATGGGGCCATTCAGGAGAATCAGCTCTTCCAATGGGCCTCTCCCAAGGATGCATCTGAGAGCATATGGACAATGGGAGCCCAGTGACTCAGCTCATAGAATATGATCCCTGACTCCATGCTTGAGAGAGAACTTTCCATGCACATGGACTGGTGGTGGTGGTTATACATTGGAGACTGTGACCATCATTCCCTTGCCTCTTTCCTGCTCCACATCTTTGGACTCCAACTTCTAGCAAACAGAGGCTTTGAACAATAGAGTGAGGACCCCAGTCTTTTGGGTGATCAGAGACTTATTACAAACGGACAGATTAAAGTTGCTGCTGTTACTGTGATCTATGCATTCTGAAATCAACTAATGTATGTGATACATTTTAACCTTCCAGTAACATACTTCCTCTTTTTTTTTTTTTTTATATATTAATACAGGTTTAGCTTTTTCCTTACCAAAGGATTGGCTGTTTGTTTTGGCTCCATGTGGAGCCAGCGGCGGAGCAGCATGGTGGTAAGGAGTTCCGGGGGGGGGGGGGGGGGCGGGGGGGGGGGGGGGGGGGGGGGGGGGGGGGAGTTCTGGGGGGGGGTCTTGGGGGCAGGGAGTGGCTGGATGGGGCGTGGGAGTCCCGGAGGTCTGTCTAGGGGTGGGGGTGTGGATAATGGTTGGGGCAGCCAGGGGACAGGTAGGGGGTAGGATCCTAGGGGGGGCAGATAGGGTGGGGGGTCTCAGGAGGGGACAGTCAAGGGACCAGGAGCAGGGAGGCTTAGGTAGGGGATGGGATCCGGGCAGGGGTCCCCGGAGGGGGCAGCAAGGGAACAAGGAGGGGGGGGGGGGGGGGTTGGATGTTCTGAGGAGGGTAGGAAGTGGAAGGGACTGGATGTGGGTGGCGCTCCCCCCATCTTATTTTTTTTGATTGTTGAAATAAGGTAACCCTAAAAAAGCGGTGCCCAGGCTCAGCAGGGAGGAGCCACCTTCCGGAGGCACCGGAGAGCCAGAGCATCAGCTTGCGGGGGTAGCGAGCCCCAGCCATGGAGGAGCCGGTGCGACACAGGGGGCAGCAGCCCTGCAAAGGCGGCATCACCACTAGCGCGGAGCAGCCGCACCCCCTGCCCTCCTGCCTAGGCTGTGGCCCAGCGCACCCCCCCCACCCGGGCTCCTGTAGGCTGCAGCAGTTGCATGTGGTCAGTGGCCCCCATATGCCCCCCTTGCCGTGCTAAGGCTCTACGGCTCCCAGGCATGTGAGCTACCGGGGTGCAGGGCCCTGAGCCTACTCTGGGAGGGGCAGCGGCAGTGGAGGCTCATACTCCTGGGAGCTGCAGAGCCCGAGCATGGCAGGGGGGAGCCGGGACGCACACGGGAGCTGCCACCCACATGCATCACTGCAGGAGCCCCTAGGGGGGAGGTGCCAGGTGCGTTGCAGCCCAGCCAGGCGCACCCCCCAGCTTACCCCTCACCGCGCTCAGGTTCTGTGGCTCCTGGGTGTGTGAACCACCACTGCCCCTTCCAGAGCAGGCTCAGGGCCCTGCGCCTGGAAGGCGGCTCACGTGCCCGGGAGCCGCAGAGCCCGAGCACGGCGAGGGGGACAGCCGGGGGGCGCATGTGGGGCCTGCATCTGCTGCAGCCTTTAGGAGTCCCGGGGGGGGGGTGCCCGGCCGCAGTCTGGGCAGGAAGGGCAGGGGGCGCAGCTGCTCCCTGCTAGCCATGCCACCACTTTTGCAGGGCTGCTGCCCTCTGTGCCGCACCGGCTCTTCCATGGCTGGGGCTTTCCACCCCCACAAGCTGATGCTCTGGCTTTCTCGTGCTAGGGTGACCAGACAGCAAGTGTGAAAAATCGGGACAGGGAGTGGGGGGTAATAGGAGCCTATATAAGAAAAAGACCCAAAAATCGGGACTGTCCCTATAAAATCGGGACATCTGGTCACCCTATCTGGTGCCTCCAGAAGGCGGCTCCTCCCTTCTGAACTGCTACAGCGGCCCAAGCCCAGCAAAGCCAGTGAGTGGACTCGGGGGGACCTCCGGGGTGGGCACATGGAGGGTCTGTGCACCCTGCAGGGGAGTTCAGGGGGTGGGGAGGGGGGAACCTGGTCTGGGGAGCAGCCCCTGGGCGTGGCTGGCCCCTGGGTCTATAAAGGCTCGTTGGAATTTGCCCCTCAATGAACTGATGTGCTGGGGGGTGCAAGATGGAAGTTTCGCCTACGGCGCAAAATATCCTTGTCCCGGCCCTGGAGAGAGGGACTGGTGGGCAAAAATTCCCTGCTGTAAAATCAGGTTTTTGTCAAGTGTTGGTTTGTGTTTCTTTAAATGGGGGGAAATGTCCATTTTGGATAGGTAATTTCTAAATAAAACTGTTCATTTTGGTTTGAAATTTTCCCATGACAAAGAAATGAAATTTTCATGGGGTGGGGGAGAGAAATAATGGACTTATTGAGCAACACTAGCGCTAGTGTTGCTCAATTAAATCCAACTCCAAAGGGAAGGTTGCAATCACTGTTCCCTTTAAGGTGTATTTTGACTTGTACCTAGAGCTCCTTCACTGCAAAGTTATATGGCAAGGACTCTGAAAATGGAGGAGGGGCTTTCACAATGGATAAAATAGTCTCATGATTTTTCAGTTACTTTTGGGGCGTTTAAACAACTCCTGGGAATGGTGGTATTTGTTCCTCCTGATTTCTGACTACTTAAAATTATACTGTGGCTGCACAGCAGACTCTCAACATGTGTGCGCCATGTTTGTGAACTGGCATCCTGTTCCCATCCCTTTTAGTACTGTCAGCTAAGCTTCGCACCTGTTCTTTCTTCTTTAGGCCCTGGTCCTGCTCAATTAAGTCAATGAGAGCTTTGTCATAGACTTCATTGAGTGTAGGCTCTAGCCCCCAGAATTTCTCCATGAATCAGCCCCTCTAGCCTCCCAAAATAATTTACATTGGGCTGCCAATACCTTTCTGGTAACCTAGCTTCTAGCACAGCTGAATGAGAACTACATAGATCCCGCAGCTGGTTGGAAAGTGGTAAGAATTTTTCCATTAAAACTTCAAAAGAAATGACAAATTTAAAAAAAATCCTTAAAGTTCTGTCATGGAAATTTTCCTCTTATTGAAAATCCAGACAATGCAAAACTGGAGATTTTTGTAGAAAAACTGGTAACCTTTTTCAAAAGTTGTTGAAAATTTCATTTCACTGTTGGAAAATGGCTATTTTTAGTTTAGAAGAAAAAAAACCTCACCCAGGTCTCTCCTCCATGACACCTTTAGGTAACAGCTCTTGATTGTCCTTTTGGTTCCATAACAAATGGAAAATTCCTGTATCTGTTCAGTCACCCTCAGCAAAAGACCAACTTCCCAGATTTCCTCTTCCCATTGAGTATGTGTATTATAGTTATTCCTGCTCCCCCAGCTGTATTAGCTGCATTTCTCCAAGGGGAATCTCCTTGTTTCTAATCTCATATCTTGGTCCCATTATATTTCACTGTCCTGAATTGCAAATATAGCTAGCAAAGGATAATGGTGCTCACAGAAATATCTAGGAAGGAGGGATTTATTTCCCTGCTTGGGAAGTTAGCAAATGTTGGTGGGTAAAGGGAAGGGATTTCTTTGTTCCCTACAAATCCTTGTTATATGCAAAGCGGCTCAGACAGGGTCTCTAATGTGAAGCCAGCCCATTTCCTGTGCTATATTTTCCAGGCAATGTGGTGACTGATGCAGCTCCTACCAGAAACTCTAGCAACATCTCTGTCTCTCATCTGTCCGAACCATTTCCGTATTTTTAGTAAATCAGCCTTTCAATAGCCTCCCCATTTCATCTGCCAAAGCCCCATGTTCCCCAAGTAACTATTGAGACAGTCATACGGTTATCGCATCCTGTCTGGTATGTTTCAACTCCTTATTTTCACTTTAGTGGTTGCACTGGATTCAATGTGCGGTTTTCTGATGTGGTTATCAACCATTGTAACAGTTGTCTAGGGACATGGTAAAGTCTCCAGCACTGGGAGACAAAATCAATATGGCATGTCTTTTCTAAAAGACATGCTGTAGGTGAGTGAAGTTCCCTGGCCTAGGTTATAAAGGAACTCCGACTAGATTATCAGAATGGTCCCATCTGGTCCCAAGTTCTATGAATCTATACTGTCTCTGGATCAGGGTGGACAAGAAGTACAATTAGGAAAAGATCCCATTGATGCCCGGGGGCTTTGGATCTACATTTATATTGCTTGAATGTCTGAACATTAACAGTGATCACTGTACAACTCAGTATGGGCCTAATCACATTCAACAACTGCTTCTTTTGATTGGGGGAATGTAGATATGAAGGTCAAGCTGGGGTCTGCCAGTAAGAGTCTGCAGTGACTTAGGTTCTTGGCTTTGACATCAACTGTGGATGGATAAATGAGCTGATATATTCAAGAGGATGGTAGAAGCTCTGGTGTTATTTTAAGTCTTGGAGAAAAGGCAGAAGCTAGATTGCTTGTAACTGTTGCATGTTTTTTCTGTGCAATACGTCTTTAAGTTTGAAAGGACTCTTGCCTTCAGAGACATGCAGCCATTCTGTGTTCAGACAGCCAGGGATACACTCCGCCCACTCTCATGGTGACTTGACTTTTGTTCTTGTTTTGGTCTCATGATCTCAAATACCTTATATCTGCTCCCTTTTTTTTATGTATGGAAAAATGTGACGAGGATTCTTGCAATAACAACTGCTTCCTGAATACATCATGCTCCTCAGGGTCAGATTTCCAATTAGACATAAGCACATGCCTAAGGGCACCAGTGTTTTGGAGGCACCTAAAAGTTAAAAATGAGTTAAAAGTTTCATTTTTTTACAGAAAACACAAAGGTCAGCTGTAGGCAGAGGGGGCGCTGGAGATGCTGTGCCTAGGGACATGTAGGTGTAAATCCAGCCCTGCAGCTGCTCATTTTTTTTCACTTGATTTTTTTTTTGGGGGGGGGGGGGGGGGGGTTGATATCTTTCTTTCTAATAGCACCTCAGCACATGATCAACACCCTTTTATAAAAAGGGACTTGCAATTTGTTCCTAAAACAAGATCTTGATGCACACATAGATCTTCTCATTCTTCTATCAGTAACTTACAGCATTAAATACTTCACCATGTAATATGTAGCCCATATCTCCAAAGAGCCAGGAAAACATTAACTAATCTTCATAACGCTGGGAAGCAAGTATCATTGATTCCCTTTTACAGTTGTTGAGGACCAAAGAATGGAAAAATGAAGTGATTCACTGAACTTAGATTAGCTTCAAAGCCTGGCATGATCCACTCTGCATCCCTCTTTGTTCTCAGAAGCTACAGGGCCAATGAGCAGAGACAGTGTGCTCATACGCAATGATAGAGCAATGGCTGCATTTTAGTAGTTCACGGTGGGAAGTGAAGGAGAGCCCCATTTCCAGCTCAGGGGGAGGTTCTGAACTGCCTGGTTTGGATCACTCATCACGTGTACGTGGCTTTCCCCAGAAGTTGCTGATTTGTGCTCTCAGCCTGTGCCCTCGCAGCACCAAGCCATCTATCTGGGGAGTTCTTTGGCAGGATTTGTTAACATTTGTGTTCATTTACTTTAACATCTTTATGACATGCTTTGCTCTGCATGGTTTCCTGGCTCTCACCCCAGATGATACCACATGGTTCAAAGGCTGGGGAGCTGCAGGGCACTGGGAGCCATGAGGGGGGAGCAAGGAGCTCTGGTGTTTACAGCTCTCTCCCTTCCTGTTTTCTCCCTGTTCCCTTCCTCCCAGACCTTGACTTTTTTTTTCTTCTTCTTCTTCTTCTCTCCAGTAGCATTGCTTCCCTGCAGTTCTCTCCACATCCACAGGGCCAGCTGTGAACAATGGCAGGAACCATGAGTCCAGCCTGGGCCTCTTCACTCACCTGTTGTGAGGCTGAGGAATGATTGTCTATGGTGGCTTTGCTCAGGAGTGAAAAGCACTCTCAGGCCCCCAGCCCCAGCGGCTTTGCTGCTAATTGATATGCAAACTAGACACAATCAACTCCGGTTTGAATAAGGACTGGGAATGGCTGAGCCATTACAAACATTGAATCTATCTCCCCTTGTAAGTATTCTCACACTTCTTATCAAACTGTCTGTACTGGGCTAGCTTGATTATCACTTCAAAAGTTTTTTTTCTCTTAATTAATTGGCCTCTCAGAGTTGGTAAGACAACTCCCACCTGTTTATGCTCTCTGTATGTGTGTATATATATCTCCTCAATATATGTTCCATTCTATATGCATCCGAAGAAGTGGGCTGTAGTCCACGAAAGCTTATGCTCTAATAAATTTGTTAGTCTCTAAGGTGCCACAAGTACTCCTGTTCTTCTTTTTACACTAAGGTCTGGCCTACACTAAACAGCTAGGCAGCTTATGTTGATGCAAGGCCGCTTATGTTGACCTGGCTATGGAAGTGTCTTCACTTTTTGTCTCCTGTTGTAGGTGCTCTGCTATGCCAATTTAACACCGTCTCCCCAAGTGGCATAGAATGACAATCAATACAGTTAGTTCGACACAGTGATAGTATAGACACTGTATTACTTATAGCAACTCTTACTAGCCTCCAAGAGCTGTCCTACAATGCCCTATCCTGATTGCTCTGCTCACTGTTATGAACTCTGCTGCCCTGGGGCCAGAAGCCCCCTTTCTCCCCCTCCCCCCCACTTAAAAGCCCTGCAAATTTTTGAAATGCCTTTTCCTGGTTGCACGGTTTGGCGAGCACACCTAACAATGGAGAGCTGCTGAGTGCATGCCCGCTTCATGCTTCAGATGTGCTCCTGCCTGGAGTAGACAGGAGGTGTTGGATCTCCTGGGTCTGGCACAGCTCTGATCCAGCTGTAGAAACATAGACATCTATAGACTCATAGACATTAAGGTCAGAAGGGACCATTATGATCATCTAGTCTGTCCTCCCGCATGATGCAGGCCACAAAGCCGTCCCAACCCCTTTCCCTTGACTCTGCTGTTGAAGTCCCCAAATCCTGTGGTTTAGAGACTTCAAGTAGCAGAGAATCCTCCAGCTAGCGACCCCCGCCCCATGCTGCAGAGGAAGGTGAAAAACCTCCAGAGCCTCTGCCAATCTACCCTGGAGGAAAATTCCTTCCCGACCCCAAATTTGGCGATCAGTAGAACCCCGAGCATGCAGGCAAGATTCTCCAGCCAGACCCTCACTGGCCATTGATACTATTTACCAGCGATGGCACGCTGTTCATTTAACTAAAATCATGTTATCCCATTAAACCATTCCCTCCATAAACTTATCTAGCTTAATCTTAAAGCCAGAGAGGTCTTTCGCCCCCACTGTTTCCCTCGGAAGGCTGTTCCAATATTTCATCCCTCTGATGGTTAGAAACCTTCATCTAATTTCAAGCCTAAACTTCCCCACGGCCAGATTATATCCATTCGTTCTCGTGTCCACATTAGTACTGAGCTGAAATAATTCCTCTCCCTCCCTGGTATTTATTCCTCTGATATATTTAAAGAGAGCAATCATATCCCCCCTCAGCCTTCTTTTGGTTAGGCTAAACAACCCGAGCTCCTCGAGTCTCCTTTCATACGACAGGTTTTCCATTCCTCTGATCATCCTAGTGGCCCTTCTCTGTACCCGTTCCAGTTTGAGTTCACCCTTTTTAAACATGGGAGACCAGAACTGCACACAGTACTCCAAATGAGGTCTCACCAGTGCCTTGTACAACGGAAGCAGCACCTCCTTATCCCTACTAGATATACCTTGCCTAATGCATCCCAAGATCGCATTGGCTTTTTTCACTGCTACGTCACATTGCCGACTCATAGTGATCCAGCGGTCTACCAGGACTCCGAGGTCTTTCTCCTCCTCCGTTACTTCCAACCGATGCGTCCCCAGCTTGTAACTAAAATTCTTGTTAGTCATCCCTAAATGCATCACCTTACACTTTTCACTATTAAATTTCATCCTATTTCTCTTACTCCAATTTACAAGGTCATTCAAGTCTCCCTGCAGAATATCCCGATCCTCATCCGAATTGGCAATACCTCCCAACTTTGTGTCATCCGCAAACTTTATCAGCCCACTCCTACAATTGGTTCCGAGGTCAGTAATAAATAGATTAAATAAAATCAGACCCAAAACCGAACCTTGAGGAACTCCACTGGTGACCTCCCTCCAACCTGACAGTTCACCTTTCAGAACGACCCGCTGCAATCTCCCCATTAACCAGTTCCTTATCCACCTCTGGATTTTCATATCGATCCCCATCTTTTCCAATTTAACCAATAATTGCTCGTGTGGTACCGTATCAAACGCTTTACTGAAATCGAGGTGTATTAGATCCATTGCATTTCCCTTATCTAATAAGTCTGTTACTTTCTCAAAGAAGGAGATCAGATGTTGTAATTTGTCGCAATTGCCATTGACCTCAAGGTCCTTAACTACTTTCTCCTTCAAAATTTTCTCCAGGACCTTGCACACTACAGATGTTAAACTGACAGGCCTGTAGTTACCCGGGTCACTTGTTTTCCCTTTCTTGAAAATAGGAACCACATTAGCTATTCTCCAGTCCAACGGTACCACCCCCGAGTTTAAAGATTCATTAAAAATTATCGCTAAGGGGCCTGCTACTTCTCGCGCTAGTTCCTTCAATATTCTTGGATGAAGATCATCTCGTCCGCCCGACTTAGTCCCGTTAAGGTGTTCAAGTTTGGTTTCTACCTCAGATATGGTAATCCCCCCTCCTGTATCCCCCTCTGTCACGCTGCCAATATTCCTAAGCCCTTCATTGGCCTCATTGAAGACCGATGCAAAATATTCGTTTAGATATTGTGCCATGCCTAGATTATCCTTAATCACCACTCCAGCTATAATCTTCAGCGGTCCCACTTCTTCTTTCTTTGTTTTCTTCCTATTTATATGGCTATAAAACCTCTTACTATTGGTTTTAATTCCCCTCGCAAGGTCCAACTCTACACGGCTTTTGGCCTTTCTCACTCCATCTCTACATGCTCTGACCTCAATAAGGTAAGTGTCCTTACTGATCCCTCCCCTCTTCCACTCTTTGTACGCTTTCTGTTTTTTCCTAATCGCCCCTTTGAGACGGTCGCTCATCCAGCTCAGTCTAAATCTCTTGCTTACTAACCGTTTTCCCTTTCTCGGGATACAGGCCCCTGACAGCTCCTGCAGCTTTAACTTAAAATAATCCCAGGCATCATCTGCCTTTAGATCCATAAGTATGTTAGCTCAATCCACTTCCCTTACCAGTCCTCTTAATTTATTAAAATTAGCCTTTTTAAAATTGTAAACCCTAGTCTTCGATTTAATTCAGTTAATCCTTCCATTTAGTTTAAACTGAATTAGCTCATGATCACTCGAGCCAAGGTTGTACCCTACAACCATTTCCTCAACGAGGTCCTCACTACTCACCAAAACCAAATCCAAAATGGCCTCCCCCCTCGTCTGTTCAGCTACCACTTGATGAAGGAATTGATCAGCAAGCACGTCTAGGAACATCTGAGCTCTATTATTGCTACTAGCATTTGTTCCCCAATCTATATCTGGGAAGTTAAAGTCCCCCATAATTACACCGTTCCGATTAGTATTTACTTCCCTAATCACATTAAATAGTTCTTTGTCCATATCCTGGGTAGATCCCGGTGGTCTATAGCACACCCCAAGCACTATCCCAGGGGAGGCTCTAGTAGTTCTTTTACCCAGTGTGAATATCGCCCAGACGGACTCCGTCTTATCCATTCCATCAGTTATTATTTCTTTACAGCTTACCTCATTATTGACATACAATGCCACCCCCCCACCTTTACCTTTGTTTCGGTCGTTCCTAAACAGCACATACCCTTCCATACCTGTACTCCAGTCATGACTACCGTTCCACCACGTTTCAGTTATTCCTACGATATCTGGTTTCATTTCTCGGACCAGGAGCTCCAATTCCTCCTTTTTGTTACCTAGGCTTCTAGCATTGGTGTATAAACATCCTAATGTATGCCATTTAGCCTGTCTCCCATTAGTTATGCAATTTGTTACGGACCCCTTACTGTTCATCCCCCCCTCTCCTTCTTATGTCCAATCCCGTCCCCCCGGCTATATCTCTTCTTATCTCATCACTCTCCTTTTCTATGAGCAGATCACTGGGGATTGCAGGAGAAGGGCTACAACAGGGACCAGTAGCAGTGCTGCGTGAAAGCCAAGGAGCTGCAGCAAGTGTACCAGAAGGCAAGGGAGGCCAACAATGGATCTACACAAACAGAAAAATGGGACTGCTGAGGATGGGGTGAAGATTAAGTGTTGGCCATGCCTAGATTATCTTTAAATGCTTTCTCAGGTTTTCAATAAGGGTAATGAGGAATTTAGGGATAGTGGCAGGATGGCTAATGGAAATGAGGATATGGAAGTAGAAAGGACCACATCTGAGGTGGAAGTCACTCAGATATTCAGTGGACTAAATCAAGGTCCTGGATAATCTCCTCCATTCAAGAATGTTAAAGGCACTGGCACATGAAATTGCAAGCCTAATAGCAAGAATTTTTAATGAATCTGTAAACTTAAGGTAGAACCCCAGTGACCGGAGAATTGCTGTTATACTACCTATATTTAAGAAAGGGTGGAAAACAAGTGATCTGGGGAAACTACAAGCCTGTTACCTTGACTTCAATTGTATGCAAGGTCTTGGAACAAATTTTGAAAGAGAAAGTAGTTAAGGACGCAAAAGAGAACAGTAATAGGCTAAAAATACAATATGGTTTTACAAAAGTAGATTGTTAGACCAACCTCTTGTCCTTCTTTGAGAAAGGGGAGGAGGAGGGGAATCAGTTATAAGACCAAGGAAATGAAGTAAGTCTAATCTACCTGGATTTCAGTAAGGTATTTGATACAGTTCCACATGGGCAATTAAATTGGAGAAGATGGTAATTAATAGGAGAATTGAAAGGTGAGTAATGAACCTGTTAATGGGGAGACTACAACAGGACATACTGGAAAGTGTATTGTCAGCCTGGAGGGAGGTTACTAGTGGAGTTCCTCAGGTATCCAATCTTATTTAACATTTTTCTTTTGAGACCTTGGCACAAAAAATGGGTGTTAATAAAGTTAGTGGATGACAAAGTTGGGAGGTATTGCCAATACGGAGGAGGACCAGAATATCATACAAGAAGATTCAGATTTGAAAACTGGAGTAATAGGAATGGGATAATTTAATAGTGCAAAGGGCAAGGTCATGCACTTAGTAGGGACTAACAAGAATATTTTTGTTTATAAATTGGGGCTTTATCAGTTGAAAGCAACAGAGGCGGAGAAATGTTTGGTGTATTGATTGATCATAGGGTGACTGAGCCACCAATGCAGTGCAGCTGTGAAGAAGGCTAATGCAGTCATGGGATGCACTGAGTGAGGTATTTCCGGTAGAGACTGGGAAATTAGTACCTTTAAACAAGGCACTGGTGAGACCTCATCTGGAATACTGTGTGCAAGGCTGAGGGGAGATAAGATTTAAATTTATGGAGGGGTTGGTATGATGAGACTGCCTACAATGGCACGTAGCTGATCTGTGACTGCTAGCAGCAAATAGCTCCAAAGGCCAGTGATGAGACACTAGAAGGGGAGGGCTCTGAGTTACTACAGAGAATTTTTTCCCAAGTGTCTGGCTGGCAGGTCTTGCCCACATGCTCAGGGTCTAACTGATCACCATATTTGGGGTCTAGAAGGAATTTTCCCCCTGGTCAGATTGGCCGAGACGCTAGGGTTTTTTTGCCACCTTCTGCAGCATGGGGCATAGCTCACTTGCAGGTTTACACTAGTATAAATGGTGGATTCTTTGTAACTTTAAAGTTTCTAAACTATGATTTGAGGATGTCAGTAACTCAGCCAGTGGTTAGGGGTCTGTTACAGGAGTTGGGTGGGTGAGGGTTCTGTGGCTGTGGTGGTCAAACTAGATGATCACAGTGGTCCCTTCTGGCCTTAAAGTCTGAGAGCCACAAACCTGCTGCTTTTACAAAGAGTTGCAAACCATTCTCGCAGGAGACTCCACCCCCACCTCCAAGAGCACTGTGGAGACTTCCAAGGAGTCCGAGTCAGGCCCCTGCCAGGAACAGTGAGGCAGAAGATGAGTATGGGGGCAGGCGACTGGAGGATCCAGCAAGCCAGGCCAAGTTCTTGACTCCACTGCAGCACAGCCAGTCCTGACAGCTGAGGAAGACACCTCCAAGTGTGCAGTTGGGGGTTCCACCACTGTTCCTGCTACTTTGATTTGAAACATCTGTTTAATTTACTCTTTCTTACTCATGGTAGAAGAGGTAGTGGAACAACCAATAGAGGTAAAGTTGCTCTCTGCTTCTTCTCCCCTTCTAGAGTTAGGGGCCACATGGATCAGTTTGTTTATGTGCACTAGGGTGTTCTGTGAATCCTCCATAGAGATCTCGATGAAACTTCCATGCAGGTACTCTGCAATCCTCTGCTGGAGGTTTCTGGGATGAGCTGCCTTATTTCTTCCTCTGTGGTAGGAGACATTTCCATGCCACTCAGTGATACCATCAGCAGGCACCACTGCAGTGCACAGGCTAGCAGTGTATGGGCTCAGGCAGCATTGGAACACCAGCAGTAGTTGTGCTCAGAACCTCTGTTACTCCCCAGAGAGACAGAGAGAAGCTAAAATCACCTCTGCCTGTGGAAACAGTGCCAGTACTCTGTGCCATTGCCCTATTGTTAGAATCATGCAATCGAGCAATTCCTTTGTTTCCCCAACCCCTAGCAGGCCATGCTCACCACGGCTGGTGCTGTGACTGCCGCTGGGCTGAAGCAATGTGAGAATGCAGTGCTTACAACTTTTGGGGAGCAAGCAGGGCTGGCTCCAGGGTTTTGGCCGCCCCAAGCAGCCAAAACAAACAAACAAAAAAAAAGTCACGATCACAATCTGCGGCGGCAATTTGGCGGGAGGTCCTTCACTCCCAGGTGGAGTGAGGGACCGTCCACCGAATTGCCGCTGAATACCTGGACGTGCCGCCCCACTCCGGAGCGGCCGCCCCAAGCACCTGCTTGAGAAGCTGGTGCCTGGAGCCGGCCCTGGGAGCAAGCAGACTGAGTTTGATATCTTAAGTTTCAATTTCTAGTGTGAGTAGGGTTACCATACGTCCGGATTTTCCCGGACATGTCCGGCTTTTTGGGCCTCAAATCCCCGTCCGGGGGGAAATCCCAAAAAGCTGAACATGTCCAGGAAAATAGGGACATGCGGTGCGGGGCCGGGCGCCGGCCGGTGCGGGGCCGGCACTCCAGGGCCCGAGCTGAGCCAGGCTGGAGACGCCGGGGCCAGAGGGAGCCGCTCAGTTGGGGGGGNCACTAGCACTTTGTTATGAAGAGAGACAGTAAGCCTTGGCTAGGCAGCATTGCAAGCGTTGTTCCGTTTATTTGCCTCGGCGAGATAAAAATAAAAAGAGACCCACTTGCTACAATATTGATGTCCTGTGGTTCGGCAAATTCTATGGTTCGGCACCGGTCAGGTCCCCAGGGTGCCGGACTAGAGAGGTTCAACCTGTAGTTAGTTCCGGTTCAAGGCATTTTCTATTCTGAAACTAAGTGTAACGTAGTATACGTTAATGAAACAGTTTTTAGTTGCATATTCAAATTGTGGTTACATAAGGCAGTAGATTAGGAGGTTAATTTAGGGTTGTACAAATAAAAAGTAAAATTGCAGTAGGCAGAATACAAATGTGAACATCAGAATGTGTACATTGTGGAGCAGTGTTTTCTCCAGGAAGTTATACATGTAGTGACTCATTTCGGTTTTCAATATTATTATATACTGCAAAACTATGACCAAATTGCTAAATATTTTTCAGTAATTTTCATTAGTATATTCTAATAACTTTTTCCCTGGTTTCCCAGTTTAAACTGAGTTTAACCCTGTATTTGCCAGTGCCCTGTCCTAAACTAGTTTTTCCTGGGAAATTGCCAGGCCTGGTTGCCTTATATTTATAACAATCCTTCTTTGTGTGGCTAATTTTTACACAGTACTAGCATTTAGCTGAACTGCTTTCCTTAATTTTTGCATTATTGCCAATCTCCCTGGTTTCACAAAATTAATTTAACAATTGTGCCATTCGTTCAAAAATGTCATTCCGAGATAAGAAGCCCCCTCTTCCATCATGCACATTAGACACAAAGCTGTACTTTACAAGACTCATGGTGATCAGTTTCTATCTTCCTCACTCTCAGCTGCTGCTTTTTGTGGTGGGCTGCTGCAAAGAAAGATTCAAGGCCTCATTGTGTGGTCAATTGCCTTGGGCAGTAGCTTTGACTATTTCCAGCTGACTACCTACATGAAGGGGCTTAATTGCGCCTTCCATTTCTCCTGAAAGAAGGGTGTGGTTAGCTTTTACAAGTTCAGTGATTATTTTTGGATCAAAGACTCAGTGGATAGCAGCCAATAGAGACTTCCAGCATGTCAGACCTGATTCTGTCTCTGGGCGCTCACCAGATTCCAGATATTGCTGTGCATAATTTATGGTGCTGTCTGACTTTTGAAATGGGGGATGCCTCATGACTAGGCAAAGTCCTTATGACAAGAAAGAAAAAGCATGAAGTGTTTGTCCTGGGGGCATAGCGGTAGGCTTCTGGTCTATGGTGGAAAAGATCTTCAGTTCAAATCCTTAGAAAGCCATAGTGGAGGAGATGATGACTTTAATTTTGTCACATAATCACCATCAGGGCAAATGAACCAATTCCTTGATCTGACCAATCAGTTGCTGTTCCTGTAGTAGCAGACATGGATGGCTTCAGTTCGGGAGGTGGTGGGTTCTGTTCCTTACAATAGCTTGTGTGTGATATGAAAATATAAGCGTTTCCTAAGCTGTGAAAAAGTGTTTGGTCTTATTTCAGTGTACTAGGGGCAGTGCACATCACAACCCTGTGCTGTGTTTGGCCGCTGCGGGCCTGGGTTGAGTTGATGCATGTTCTCCTGAATGCTCGGCGAGGTTGCAAACACAAAGGCAGCTTTCACAAACTGACATCCTGGCTCTTTTGATGAAGACAGCAAAACGAGTGTGATTGTTGTTCTAAGGGCCTAGCAGCATTGCACAACTCAACCACACTCCAGCTGCGTCTGGCGAGGGTCTGAGCTGAGTCGATGAGTTTGCCACTGAGTGCCAGCTAGGCTGCAAACACAAAGGCTATCCTCCTCACTGGGAGATAAAGCTCATGTGCAACGGGAACTCTTGTGGTGGAGAAAAAAGGGGCATGCTTGGAATTCTGTGAAGGACTCTGCCATGTGCACGTGGACCCATCTTTAAGGTGAGTATAGAAAGCCAACTCACTGGGCAGAGCAGTACCTGCTTCTTAATGATTGTATATTTGAAATGTAGATTGAATGAGCACAGGCTGTTTTACAAAGATACATTTGCAAGAAATGGAGGTATCTCAAAATCGGATACGAAACGTTATTTAAAAAAACAGGGAGAGCAGAGCTGAACTGTAAAGAAGTAAAATCCAGACACTTGTCTGTGTGTTTGTGCAGGATTGAAACGAAGAGTTGTTCTATAGCATGCAGGTATATTTCCCCTCCCAGACTATGCTGCAGCACATGGTAAATGGTCACTGGGACAGAATGGCTCCATTGCACACAGCTTTTACCCTGAGTAACCCAGAAAAGAAATTGCTTCCACTGGGGCTCTTCAAAATGCCTGGATTTCTGTGCCTATTATTAGCTGCTTTGCTGACAGACCCCTACCTCTCATTGTTCTCACTAATGAAGAGTTTATGTAATAACAGCCGAAGGATATTTGCGTTCTGGAAGCAGGGAGATTTGGGAGTTCTGTGGCTGTTGAATCCATTCTCACGATTGTTTTTCAGAGACCTTCCATTGCTGGCTCTAGAACCAAAGTGCTACAAGTTTTACAGAAAGATATAGTGCGGGCTGCAGCAGTGCATCCTTTTCACTCCTGTTCTGGGGAGATCACAGGGAAGTTTAGTCTTCATACCCCTTCAGTCTTTGGCCTCTGCAGAGGGCCACCGAGGGGTAATTAGTGCCTGTTGAGACGTGGCCCTGTGATGGGTTGGGCTAATTTCAGGCTGTGATGACCCCCTTCCATACCATGCCACCCGTACTTCTGTGCTGCTGCTGGGGGCAGCGCTGCCTTCAGAACTGGGAGCCAGGCCAGCAGCTGCCGTTTGTGTGAGTCCCCTACAATAGTCTTGCGGCCCCTTTTTGGGTGAGGACCCCCAGTTTGAGAAACGCTGGGTTAAATCTTGCTGAAGTTGGTGGGCGTAACAGCTGCCTTCCACTCAGGATATGTGTAAAAAACAACTGAGCTCCTTTATGGAACCAGGTAGCTGAAGCAAAAGGAGCCTCCACCCAAAGCACAGGCATGTAGCAAGGCTTGAATAGAAGCTGAACTGTGTGGCCCAAAGCGGTTTCCCTGAGGACTGATTTAGCAAATGCAGGGGCTAGGGCACTGATGAATAAAGCTGTGTGGATCTGTGTGTGTGTGCGAGGAGCAGTGAGAAAACACAAGAGAAGCAGCAGAAAGCCAAAGAGAGCCACAGACGCACTGGTAGTGTGACCCTGAGAAAGAGCCAGGAGTTTTTGAGCAAAGTGCTGGCTGGAAAGGGGCTTGCTTGTAGCTGTGAGCAAAGACACTGATTCCTGCTGTGTTCAGGGGAACAGGACTTTGATGCAATTCTGTTTATTTACAAGGAATATACAAAGGAATACCTGACTCCATCACCAATTTCTCCTCTTAATAGAAACACCCATCAAGACCCAGAATTTTGGCTAATTGCTCTGGTCAAAAAGGGGTAATTACTCTATTGTATCTGGAACAAGTGATAGGCCTTGGCTACCATGTTCAGATCCAAACTTCCCCAAGATTCAGGGGCTTTTGAATCCAGGTTCACATCCAGCTCTGCTAGAGGATGGACGGAAGTCTATTAATTCATTTCCAATAAATGACTATCATAGTCACTGCTGACCTGGCCTAGTTTCAAACCAGTGACCTGAGGCAACAGGCTTTGAAAGCCATGATCAATAGTCCAAACCATCCAGTCCCCCACAATGGGTCTATTTATTGGGGTTGCCAATTGGTCGCCTGGCAAACTGTGATCCCCCACTTTGCTTTACCTAATTGAGAGATTCCTTGGGAAGATGTCCCATGCCCAGGCCATGTGTCTCCCTTGGAGAAGTGCCCTACAACTTAGCAGTTATCCCACTGACAATGAAGCTGAGAGGGGGAATGGAACCAGTGATGGCTGCAGCCTCTAAAACATCCACAGGGCCCTCAGCAGAGCTGAAACTTTCATTGTCAGGGAGAAGGGCTCTCCTACCTGGTATGTTATATTCGTTGCTGGGCTGAGACACATGACGTCAAATGTCAGACCATGCAAGACCTCAAGTTACATATCTGTGGGAGGAAATGCTGGTCTGGGGACTTGTGGAGAAGCAGAGGAACCAATCCCCAGCACGGAAGGGGTTAAGGAGGTTCTTTGGGCCCAGCTATTCCACCCCATTGCAGCCAATGCCAGGCCTGGAGGGGAGGAAAGGAGGGAGCCTGGCTCAGTGTGGGGCTGACTAGTGAAGAGGCAAGAGTTAGCTGGCTCCCTACCTGAGGGAAGGATTACTCGCCTGCCAGCTGAAGCTGTCACCAGGGACCAAGCAGTGTCTTCCTGGCCAAAGAAGATGGAGAAAGAGGCCTAGGAGCACCTGGCCTGAGAAGAACCTGGGTGACCAGAGCGTGGAGACCTTGGGGGGTTCTGACCCTGTCAAATGTATGGCTGCCCCACCTGGAGGAACCTGGGACCATAGCAGGACACCAGCCAGGGTCCATGATGGGGCACTACTAAGAGACAAGCCATCACAGGAAATTGGAGTATAGGGGCCATGCCTTAAACTATAGGGGCAACAGTAGGAAGTAGCCCAGGTGAGTGAATGCAGACTCCTGCTGGGAGGTCCCCCACACAGGGGAGACTTACACAGGGCCTGGGCTGGGACCCGGTGGAGTGGGAGGGCCTAGGTCCCCCTACTCTCTCTGCCTTAAAGACTGAGGCACCTCAACCACAGAAGGAGGGGCAGGTATTCCAACCACTGGGCCGACTGGCCCTCCAAGCCCCCTGCTACAGGACTAAATAACCACCATGCATGCTGACCCTTGACATTGTGTTCTTGGTGCTGCAGCTCAGGAACAAAATTCCTTATCACCTCACTGCTTGTGAGGTTTTCCTGCCTCAGGGTTGCTCTGATGCCGATGGAGACCTTTTGTTCGTGTTGAGCTGGACATCCCAGCCTCCCTGAAATTCCGCAGATGCACATCGACTGCACTGCAGTTACACCCTGGGTCATGAGAACCTTCTGCAGCTGAGAGCAAGAGAAAGAACCATCTGTTCTGACTCACTGTGGGCCTGATCCAAAGTCCAATGAGACAGAGGATTTTCTGTTGATGTTAATGGGCTTTGGATGAGATCCAAAACAACGCAGGAATAAAACGGACATTTCTGCGCTGCACTGAAGTGAGGTTCCTTTGGAGGCTGTTTGCTAGCTGTGTACCAGCGGTTGTGTCACAAAAGATCTCTTGTGCATATTTGCAATAGCATCTGGAGGGAAGTGTCAAATGTGACAACTGGTAGGTCTGGGCTTACGGGCTACACATTCATGGGAGACATGGGCATGTTACTGGGATCGCCAAGAGGCACTCTGGCCAGCTAAGAGCTGTGCTGATGGGCTCACAGTGACGCTCCCAACTGTCTCTTGTTCCCTTGGCTGTTCCCTCCTAGACCAGTTCTGATCCCAGGTATCTCCCCATTCAGCTGTCTCTTGAACTGTGGAGAGGAGCGTGGGTCTGGAAATAAGGCCTGTTCTTTTGCTTCTTAGGCTTGGTCTACGCCTACACTTAGGTCAACCTAGCTACGTTGCAGGGCTGTGAAAAATTTCGTGCCCTGATCACCGAAGTTAGGCCAACCTAGTGTGTACAGGCCTGGTCAATGGAAGGATTCCTTCCATTGACCTAGCTACTGCCTCTTGGAGAGGTGGATTAACTACACCGATGGCAAAACCCTTCCGTCGCTGTTGGAACTGCCTACGCTACAGCCGTAGAGCCGCAGCACCACAGCTGTGCTGCTGTAGAATAGACATTAGCTTTCACGCTTCTATCCTCTCCCAGTGTCTCTCAGAAAGGAGTCTACGCACTAGTGCCTGTCTAAAGGACATTTAACTAAGTGGAAATTGCCCACAAGCTCTTAGAAAAGCAATGCTGTGAATTCTCTGTAATGTGCACTCTTTAAACCATGATTTGAGGAGTTCAGTAACTCAGCCAGCAGTTAGGGGTCTATCACAGGAGTGGGAAGGGGAGGTTCTGTGGCCTGTGATTTAGAGGAGTTCAGACTAGATGATCATAATGGTCCCTTCTGGCCTGACAGTCTGAGTGTCATTTTAGTTGTTGGGTTTATCTGGGTGTCATTGGTGATCTGTGATATACAGAAGGTCAGACTAGATGATCTGGTGGTTCCATTGACCTTAAACTCTATGGGCAGAGCTACACTAAAAGTGCTATATTGGTGCAGTTGCAGCAAGGTAGCTGTGCCATTGTAGCGCATCTGGTGAAGACTCTGTATGCCAACAGGAGAGCGCTCCACCTCCATCTCCTCGAGAGGTGGAAGCTATGTCAGAGGGAGAGCATCTTCTGCTGACAAAGCACTGGTGTGGACAGCTCTTAGGTCACTGTAACTTGTGTCACTTGGGAGGTGTCTTTTTCACACACCCCGAGCGACGTAAGTTAGTTCAACTTAAGCAGTACTGTAGACCTACCCAGGACTCTACAGTAACACCCTGAAACACTCTAGCATTGCTGTCATAAGCTTCTGTTTTAGAAACATTATCCTCTAGCCTAGTAGTGTTTTTTACATGGGATCTCCGTTTCTGATAGGGTGCCCCCACCAGGATGCTGAATGGATGCATCTGTACTGGACTGCAGCTCTCCAGCCAAGCACTGAGGCCCTTGTTTCTTTTCCTACCCAGTAATTCAGTTGTTCTGACACAGTGGGGTCTCAAGTGGTTAGCAGGTCCAGTTCCAGCACTTTGAGATGACAATGCAGAGCCTGGTGAGATCTAGTGTTTGGCAGGGGACTGGAAGTCAGGATGCCTGTATTCCATACCTGGCTGCATCATTGACTTGCTGTGTGACCTTGAATAAGTCCCTTCAGCCTTTATATACCCATTTCACTCTATCAGCAAAATGGGTTCAGTACCATTTCCTTTCCTTACAGGACAGTTGTCTGTCTGGCTGCATTAAGACTCATAAAGGTATTCAAAATGCTTTGAGATCCTCAATTAATATAGGAACACAAAGCCAGTGTGCGATTTTCCTTGGCTCTAACATTGCAAACTTGACAATCCCTGTGGATTTCACTATGAATGACGATTCAGCAGATGTCTGCATTAGAAGGTTCGTCCTCTGGTGAGGTGAGCCTCGAGCCTAGCAGGCTTGGGAAAAAAGCTCTTTGGCTCCCTCTCGAGGTGAAGTGAGAGAACTGAGGAAGCGTTAATCTGCATACGTTGCACTGTGGCTTCCTCTATGAGCAAATGGGGAAGACTCAGGGTGTCTACACCTGATTTGCATATGCCTCAGGAGTTGCATATAATGTACCTAAAACTGAACAATCTGGAGTTTACTTGTGTTCCGAACCCCCAAACTGTGATATATTTGCTGGGTAATGGCAGATACCTGAAAGGGGAGAGGCATGTGAGAACACTTGGGGGTTGTCCAATGGTGGAAGTGGATCTGGAGAGTGCTGCATTCAGACTGGGCAGCCAGGTCACAGTAGGCACAAATGGATGGATTTTTATTTGTTTGTTTGAGACTTGTCTTGGCAAAGGAACTTGTATTTGAAATCTCTGCGCTTCTTTTGACAAGACGGGCTTGGGCTGGCAGTGGTGAGCTTGAGCATGTTAGATGGAATCAAGGACAGTCTTATGTAGGAAAGCCAATAGCTTAGGATACAGCAGCCAGGAGACAAGCCTGGAACAGTTCCCCACTGAGAGGGCACCTTTTGTGCCCACCTGAGTTATGAGGGGTGGACTGCCTTGGTGAATAAGTACTAAGTGGGTTTTTAGCCAGGAGGCTAAGTTCTCCATGGGATTGGCTGACAGCCAGGTGGCCATTTAGTATATAATTGGTTGGTAACCTTTACTCAGGAAAAATAATTTTGTTTAATGTAGACTCCTCGTGTGTGTGCAATAAGGGAAGACAACTGGCAATAAAGGGGATCAGGGGTTTAAATCTTTAATTCCTAAAACTTGAGAGGGCAAGGTTTTAGGTAGAGGCTTGAACCCAGGAGTGCCGCCAGCTTTTCTACCGCCCTAGGCGGCGGAAGGTCCCGCCGCCGAAATACCGCCGTGGTCGCTGCCCCCCAAATTGTAGCACCCTAGGCGACCACCTAGGTCGCCTAATGGGTTGCGCCGGCCCTGCTTGAACCATTTATTTTACTTACATTAGATGGCAGCACCATGCTTTGCTTGAAACTGGCCGTGCTACTGCTGATAACAGTGTGACCCTTGCCCACTATTCTCTGCTATTTACTAGTTGTCTCCTCTTTAAAACATTTCAAACCTTCCAATCAGGGAACAGGCACTGTGCCACGTGATTTAAGAGTCCAATCACATGACACAAATAATGAAAGGGGAATGGCTGCAGCGAATGGTTTGCCAACAATCTATGGTCTGAAAATTCTTCTTCCAATATTTGGGGAATCCTTATGAATTACAGACATGAAAAGGAAATCCGGATCAGATCACAAATGATTTGCTAACAAAATGAGTGTTTACATTTGTCACAAGTATTATTCAGCACAGACCAACTATACTTACGATCATAGGCTGCAGCTCAATTTCTCTCAATTACTCATTCAATTTGTTATCTAAAGGAGTTTGGGTAGCTAAACAGAATCAGATTGTTGGAAGGGAACCTTGTCTGGTTGTTAGAGATAGGACTTTAGGGTTCCATTACCAACTTTGCAAGTAATTCTCCAATCTTATCCAAATCACTTGGGACTTTACCTCTGTACCTGTTTGCCCAGCCATCATCTAATGGTATCACAGAACTTATTAATATCTGGGGCCTGGTTTCCAGAGCTGCTGAGCACCCACAAATCAAGTTGAAGTCCATGAGAACAGCAGGTGCTCAGTACCTCTAAAAATCAGTTCCTAGCCAGTAAAATCTGACGGCCTGATTCTCTGTTGCCCGGCCCCTTGAGTAGGCATTTACACCGGTGTGAAGTGAAACGTCTGATTTAGTAGCATTTGCACTCCCTTTGCACACTGGAGAATCATGCCCAGAGTGTATCTGTAAGGGACTTCCAGCTCCTCAGGTGCAAGTCGCCATGTCAGTAGTACAGAGTACAGTGGTTGCTGGCTTTGCCTTTTCACAAAGCGAGGATGCGAAGCTGCTAACCTCAATCCCAGGTAGGAAATTGGAGAAATGCCTGTGCTAAACCCTTTTGCTTTGGCTCGCATCCAAAGAACACAACACTAAGAGCTGTTCTTTTAGCAGAGAAGCAACTCAAAATACAGGGGAGGGAATAAATTAAAGCTTAAAAAATAAACATCTGGCCATAAAAGAGCTCAGAGCAAGCCTGCCCTTTGCTTTTCCCGACAGCCTGGGGGTTCTCTGACAAATCGCCCTTGCTACCTACCACCAGTCACTACTCCTGGCTTGTCAGCTTGGCTAATTGTTTTGGAGGGGGTGTAATACATCTCCTGCCAGAAGAGGTTTGCAAGGCTGCCCACGCTGTAATTGATCTTCTGTTTATCTAATCTCTTCCCTTCCTTGCTATCACTGCGGGCAGATACAAACTCCCTTTATGGCTTCTCTGCCACCGCTCTGGTTACAAGCCCAAACAAACTCTCTTCTCAGTGCTAGAGGCTTATTTAGAGAGGTGACTGGAACATGCCATGTTGTTCTGTTTCTGGCTTGGCTGCCTGTTGTCTGTTTTCCACACTCAGGTAATGATCTCACACTGGAAACTTCATTCCACTGGAACAAATTATTGACGGGCAGTTACCAAGCACGGCTGATTTTCACTTATTTCATGGATATATTTGATGTGTTTTTCCTGTTGGTGGTGTTGTGACTGGTGTGTTGGTCCCAATCCTCATTTGATCTATCCTTCAGGAATGAAGCATCTAAATAAATAAAAAGGGCCAAGTTCTGCCGTCAGTTACATCATATAAATCTGGAGTAGGTCAAGTTGCAGAGTAGAGTAATTCTGAATATACAATGATGTAACTGAGAGTAGGATTGGGCCCAAGAGATTGATCTTGATCTCATTCACCCAGGTAAAAATCAGGAGCAACTCACTGGAGCTATTCTGGTGCAAAATCGGAGTAAAATGAGAATCAGGCCCTATGTGTAGCACTCTTTTGTAATGTGAACACCTAAACCACAACAGTGCAAGAAAAATGCTCCTTACAGCATGTACTCTGACACCTCAAATTAACTTTTCTGTGTGTTGGCAAGGAGAAATATGATAACTATGAAGGTTTTACGATTGCCTGTAATCTCCCAAATCTCTGTGCGGTGAGTGATAGGACAGGCAATTACATTTTAATTGAAAAGTTGGAGGGGGTGGGGAAAAATCAGAAAAAATAAACACAAGAGTCAGAAAGTGACAGCAGCTAATTTTTCTGACACAAGCTTGAAATCCTGAGCCTGTCTCCAAAACCAACATACGGTGCATTGTTCAGGATGGCCTTAATTGCAGAGTATTTAGCCATCCGAGTAGTGTAAGCGCGGTCATTTATTTGCTCAGTGGCTGGATCAATATTAATAGGCTTTCTCAGTGGGGGAATGCGTTTCACCTTCATTCCAGATGTCACCTAAGCTAAACAGTTTGAAATCTTCAGCTCGTCATTTGGCTTCCCTCTGCACAGAAGGAGCAGTGTCACACCGAGTCTGGGAAGGGCAAGTATGGGGTGGGTCTGTGGTGAGCCATGAATGGCGTTGTGGAATCTACAGTTATGGAGATCAGCTGATCCGACACCTGTGTAAGCAGCACCAAGTGTCTGCAGCTCCCGTTCTGCCCATAGTCTGCAACAGTGTCTACCATGGGCTGTGCTGCAGTGGGGCCAGGCCCTCTCAGAGGTCCAGAGAGGTCTGGGGCACTTCCAGCTTTTGAGGCCCCTAGCCATAATAAAAATAAAAAATAACGACACATGAAAACAAAATAAGGCACCAAAAAAAGAGTGAGACATAATTTGATTTTTTTTTATTTAACAAATGCTTTTCTGTGCAAACTTTTTCTGTGCAAATGCACTAATTATTGAGGAAAAATCTAGCTTTTGTGCAATGTCACAGTTGATATTAAGCATGGCGAGCCCTTCAAATGCTCTTGTCCCATAGTTGAACGGTGATAGTTCTTTACCTGCTTCAACATGTTGAAGGTGCATTCACCTGAAGCCACTGATGCAGGCAAACCGATAAAAATATGCAATGCAATTGTGATATTAGAAACACCCCTGAGAGTCCAAGTTCGACTATTTCTTGAAGCAATTCCTTTGGCTTGCAATCTAATTTAAAGTTTGTGGAATATATTTGTTTGAGGAAGATGACCTTGTCACTGAGATCTTTTGAGATTTCTTTGTTGTACTGTTGCTGAAATTGTTCAGCTGCAGAAAGTAGATCTTCATTACTCAGTATGTTGAACTGCCAAAGAAACCCCAAAAGGGAACAAATTAGTCTCAGTGACTCAAATCGATGTGTAAGACCTGATTGAATAGAGTCAATGATGACAAGGAAGACATTGACCCTATAATGCTTCTCGGCATCGGATTCAGTAGGTAAATTGCGATTGGTGGAGAACTCTGATGAAATGTCAATATTCTATGCTATTAATTTGGACTCAGTCAGGATCGCATCCCATTGTTCACGAATCTGTTGAATGTCATTGATAAGACTTTCAGTGTTATCCCTCTCAACATCAAGTGTAGCACTGCGTGCTTTAATTACCAGATTAGTTTGGTGGATCATTGTATGTAGCTTCATCCACAAAGATGACATCAGAATGCATTCAAATTTGGACATGTGCTTCTGAATAGACTGAAGTTCAGTTCGAGCCTGTGCAGTGAGATTGAGATATTCAAGCTAATTTAAAGCCTTTCTCACTGAATTCAAATGCTGAACACTATCAATCCATGCAGACCATCTAGTTTTGGACATCCCATACAGTGAAACAGGAAGATATTGCTTCAGAATTTCCCACCTTAGTGGACTGCTACTGAAGAGATTGTACCTTTGCTGAACAGTTCCAAAGTAAGTAACTGCCTTCTTGTGTGATTCAGCACAGTCAAAACCTACAAGGTTTAGTGTGTGGTTTCCACAGCTGGAGAAAATACAGTTTGAATTATGCTCAAGCAGAACTGCTTGCACACCTTTGTACTTCCCAGCCATATTAGAGCTATTGTCATAGGCTTGACCAATGCAGATTTGAAAATCTAACTTAAAACCTTCTAGAATTGCTAGTACTCAAGCAGCAATTTCTTTTCCAGTTTTTCTCGTGAAATTATCAAACAAAATAAACCTTTCTTCAATTGAAAAATTTGAGCTGTCTACAATCTTAACATATCGAATAACCATAGTAGTCTGTTCCTTGTGAGAACAATCTGGAGTGGCATCAACGATGATTGAAAAATACTCGGCATTTCGAATCTCATCAAGAATTGCTGTTTGTACGAATGACCCATAGCTCAATAAACTTGTTTTGTATGTGTGTGGAGAGATAATGGACTTGCATGCGCTTTTGACTCTCTTGTGAATCTCGAACACGTTTAACATGTTCTGATAAAAGTGGGTCATATTTGCTGAGGAGCTCAACTATGCCTAGAAAGTTTCCATTTGCACGATCACCAATACGTTGATTGGAAACAAAGGAAGCCAATCCCCGCTCAGAAAGAAAAAGGATGACATTCAGGATGCGCTCAAGATTTTTTTTTCCAGTTATTAGTTTCTGTAGAGAGTTCAGTCAAGAGTAAATTCTCAATTGAACTTTCAGCTGATGCTGCCCTGCTGGCTGCTTTCCATGCAACAAAGTTTTCTTTGTGTGACGTTGAACTCTCATGTGATGGTATTTGGTCTTTCAACTTCCTCCAACCTCTGTTGATGCTCCATCCTGATTGATCAGAGAGAACTGATGCATTTGCAGCACTTTTGTTCAAAATGAAGCAGGGTGCACAGTACAAAGATTGTTTTTCCGTACTCCAGCATAACCAGTCTCTTGTGCAGGTCTCACCATTTGGAAGAGTTTTTGTAAGCAGACAAGAAGGGAAAGCATGATTATCAGCATCTCATGGAATGTTACTTGGAATTTCAAAACAACTAATTTGAAGAAAAGATTGCATTTTGGCATCATTTTTCTTGTCAATAATTCCAATGTCAGTCACAGTCAAACCTGTAATACTCATGAATTGCTCTTGCTGCGTAGGATCTACATCTTCTTGTTGAGTTTCTTGATCATACACAGGATCTTCTGCTGCATCTGTTTCTGTTGGCACATCTCCTTCTTGACTACTGTCCTCATGTTCAGGTATTGGCATTGAAATGTCACCTGTTGCAGTTGTGGAGTTTTCACTATCTGTAGCATTGTTTGTTGGGTAAGGTGTGTTTTCCAGTGGTTTGAGAAATGAAATTATTGGCTTTGAGCTCTTAGCTGCTGCTTCACTCCTGCTTGCACCCCTCAGAGCTGTCCGTCTGACTACCAGATTCACACAGGACTTGCTCTCTGGCTCTGTCTACACTAGGAATGCTTTATGGGTATAGCTATGCCAGCACACCCCACCAGCAAAGCACTCCTAAGTATGGGTGCAGCCTATACGGTCAAAGCTGTGCTTTTGCTGCTCTAAGACCATAAGGGATCGCTGTGATCATCCAGCCTGACATCCTGCAGAATACAGGCCAGAATACTTCCCTGAAAGAAACCCTGTTTGGATGTTTATCTGAAAGAGATTCTCTAGTTCAATTGTGATTTTAAAATGGCCAGTGATAGAGAATCCACTACAGTTGTTCCAGGAGGTAAGGCACAGATTTTTAACAGTAAGCATAATTATTTCTAGTCTAAATTTGTCTAGCTCCAGCTTCCAGCCTTTGGATCGTGTTATAACTTTCTCTGCTAGACTGAAGAGCCGATGTAGGTACTTAGACTGTTCACGTCACCCTTTAACCTTTTCTTGGTAAAGCAAAATAGATTGACTCAGGGAACTCCAATCACTACAGACATGTTTTCCCATCCATTCATTGTTCATGTGTCTGTTCTCTGAGTCCTCCCCCACTCCAAAGCAAAGCAAAGGAAGCTACACTGGTGTGATGCTCCAAACGGTGGCACAAGAGCGGGAGTACCAACCTCAGGGCAGACTGAAAAACCAGGGCACAAATCCCAAACTGGTTGTGAGTTCTCAACTTAGATTTCACCAACCAGCTGTACCAAGTGCAAACTCCTCAGGCACATTAACTGCCTTAAATGGAGTCATAGGCAGTTCCCTGGTCTGTCCAGTCACCCAGGTGAGCCTATCTCTGTTAGATGGCCCTTAAGACCAAGAGTCACTGCAATATTTAGCAATATCCTAGTCCCAAATCACCACTCACTTACCCCAGGTCAACTGCACCCTAGAACTCACACCAAGGACAACACTTGTATCCAATCCTATAATAAACTATATGAAGATTTATGAAATAGGACAAGGAAACTAGTGAGTTATTTACAAGGTTAAACGAAGTGAATCAAATGAGTTACAGTCTTAGGTTCTATAATCAGGAAGTTCTATTTGTCTTTTAGGGCTATCCCAGGCTAAGCACTGGGGCTCTCTTGCTTATGCCTAGGACACTTATTGTCCTTCCAGAGTCCCAGCAACATAGAGATCCATAGTTCCTTTTGTTTGGAGTTTTTATCCCCCTCCTGTCATGTGCTCTCAACTGCAAACTCAGCTGATGGGAAGGTGTGAAGTTCCCCTGGTGTTATCTGGACTGGTGATCAGCTAGGTCACTCCAATCCTTGACTCTGGAAGCCAGCCTTACCCTACTCTGCTGTGAGACCCCCCACTCCTGGGTTGTTCATACATAGCCTCTGGCATGTAAGCTGCTCCTTGGGTTGTGCAACCGAATGACACTAGCCAATATCTCCGGTCCCAGACACAACCCTAGGAACCTCTGTCTTGCAGTGTCCCGTTATGCCCGTTTGTGTTTGTCAATTTAACAAAGAAATTGATATCTACCAGGCTTATTATCCCAAGGGGAGTTTCTGACACACTTCAAACCAAACACACTGCTTCAGGTAGAATAAACAAACAAATGTATTAACTACAAAGATAGATTTTAAGTGATTATATGTCAAAGCATAACAAATCAGATTTGGTCAAATGAAATAAAAGCAAAACACATTCTAAGCTGATCTTAACACTTTCAGTGCCCTTACAAACTTAGATGCTTCTCACCACAGGCTGGCTGGTTGCTCTTCAGCCAGGATTCCCCTGTGATCAGCGCTTCAGTCGCTTGATGGTGATGTCTGTAGATGGAGGTAGAAAAGAGAGGAAGAGCATGGCAAACATCTCTCCCTTTTATCATGTCCTTTCTTCCCTCTTGGCTTTGCCCCCCCCCCCCTTCAGAGACAGGTGAGCATTATCTCATCATAGTCCCAAACTGACCAAAGGAAGTGGGGTAACTCACTCGAGAGTCCAACAAATCCTTTGCTGCTGCCTAGGCCAGTATCCTTTGTTCCTGTGAGTCTGGGCTGGGTTTGTCCTACACATGCCCCAATGAGGTGTGAACTGTCTCTCTGCTCTTGGAGAGTTTTGCCTGGGTCTGTTTTAAGCCATGAGGACGCATTTTCAGCCTCATAACTATATAAATGAAATTACAACCTAAAACATTACTGTAACAACAATTACTATAACATCACTATAACAACAATGCTCAGTGAATCATGAGCCTTCTGAAGACCCCCGACATGACAAACTTTGCATTGTTTGCATAAGTTTCAGAGTAACAGACGTGTTAGTCTGTATCCGCAAAAAGAAGAACAGGAGTACTTGTGGCACCTTAGAGACTAACAAATTTATTAGAGCATAAGCTTTCGTGGACTACAGCCCACTTCTTCGGATGCATATAGAATGGAACATATAATGAGGAGATATATATACACACACTCCCACCTGTTTATGCTCTCTGTATGTGTGTATATATATCTCCTCATTATATGTTCCATTCTATATGCATCCGAAGAAGTGGGCTGTAGTCCACGAAAGCTTATGCTCTAATAAATTTGTTAGTCTCTAAGGTGCCACAAGTACTCCTGTTCTTCTTTTTGCATTGGATACTACACAATCATTTTATAAGGATGAACATGGGGATGCAGGGTGTTCCCTTGAGGTACAGAACGTCACAGAAGTGTCATCTTGCATGACTCATCTTCACAAGGAGCGGAACAGAAGAACAGTAAGGGCTAGTCTACACTGGCAACGTTCAAACACTGCCGTGGCAGCGCTTTAACGTGGCTTGTGTAGTCGTGGCACAGCACTGGGAGAGAGCTCTTCTAGTGCTCTAAAAAACCCACCTCCATGAGCGGCATAGCTCCCAGCACAGCTCCCAGCACTGGTGCACTGTCTACACTGGCGCTTTACAGTGCTGAAACTTGCAGCTCTGAGGGGTGTGTTTTTTCACACCCCTGAGCGAGAAAGTTGCAGTGCTGTAAAGTGCCAGTCTAGATAAGCCTTAAGAGTCCTTCGTCCTTTTGTTGATAATTCTTCAATCCAGATGTAGGGCGTTTCCAGCCATAAGATCCACCCAGAGCCCATTTGGTATCGATAGGTCTCCTCTTTTGGGAGAGGCATAACAATTTCTGGAGAAGAGCAGCTCATCACACTAATTAATGTCCCTCTCCTGTACAGCAATTCATATGATCACCGAGACTCACATATTACATTTCAGTATAGAACACACTATTACAAGTCAGTTTAATGCCAGGAGCAACTCACAAGCATTCAATAGACTCCAGACACTAAAATTTTCTTATAATTCTAATACCTATCTTAGCAATATTAACCCACAAGTGAGCCAGACAGATCCCAGCTAGGTATCTGTCAGTGTTCAGCTGAGACATGGGGACCTTGCCATGAGCTAGTGCCATGTCTGCCAATGTTACAATTAGTAAAAGTGCAGTTTTACTGGTATAACCGAATCTACACTGGGGGGCTTCTGTCAGCACAACTCTGCTGGTCGGGGATCACACCTCTTCACACACACCCTCACTGTCACAGCTATGCTGGCAGAAGTCTGTACTGTAGAGCTGGCCAGAGCACGTCCAGGCCAGAGACTGGATTGCAGCTGTCCATTGATAAACAAACACGCTTGTTTCCCTTTTACGCTCTGTAGTCTGATAGCAAAGCTTTCCAAGAAATTTTGTGTTGACATCAAAGGAATCTTCAAGGCAAATAAAGAGCGATTTATTTTTTTTACCGAGCTTTATCAAAGGCTCCTTCTCTGTGTCCCCACAACTCACAATGGCTTTCATTTAGGGTCTCATGGCTCTTCTTTTTGTACCTCCCTAGGATCTTTCCTTAACCAGAGAATAAACTTCTTTCTTTTACAGGTTCAGGGATACAGTTTCATGTAACTGGGAGTTAATTTATCTAGAACTATAACTATTCTAACCAAAGTTACACTTGTTGTTAATGAGAATTCTGGAAGGAATATCATACTTCATGCTTCAGGGTTTAGGCCAATCTCTAAGGCCTGCTCTAGCCAAATATATATAGTGATAAAACTTTTCAGTGTAAAGGTATGATCTTTTGAACAAAATAGTTGTACCATTAAAAGTCCTCGCATGGATGCAGTTATATCAGTATAAAGGTGCCTATACCAATGTAGGAATAGCTACACTGCTATCAGCACATTTATTCTGGTATACTTGTGTCCACACTAGGGATGTTATATAGTTCTCATTATATCAGTGTACTTATGGTACTGGTAAAGCAGGGCAACTTTTATGTGTAGACAAGTCCTAACCATTAGAGACCAGGATGAGACCTATTGTGGAGGGCATATCATTCCTCATCTGCTCCTGCAGGGTTCTTGCAGCTTCCTCAGAAGCAGCTGGTGCTGGGGACTGACAGGACACGAGGTTAGATGGGACTTGGGTCTGAGCCCATCTGGTGAGTCCTGACTCTCAGTTGTGCTGCCACTCCCTAGAGTACTAAACCAGCATGCACCCACATGGCAGTGGAGAGATCTTGATTTCTTATTTCCTTAGAGTTGTTATGAGAAATATTTAACAGCGGGGAAAAATGCTACTACAAACGTTTAAAAGCTCTTGTCCATGTCCTGTCAAAGTAAGATCATGTTGGGTAAAGCCCAAAAAATGTCCACAAGCAGAAATGGGACCAATCTCCTCTGGGACAGGCTGGCTAGACTAGACAAGAGGGTATGAAACTGATAGCAAAAGGGGAAGGTAAAAAGGGGGAAGATACGGGCACTCAGCACACAATTGAGACATTGAGAACAAAATTAATCACGGAACCAAAGGACATGGAGAGAAGAAATTCTTGAATTGTCTATATACCAATGCTAGGAGCCTGGGTAGCAAATGAGGAATTGAAATTACTCATTTATGAGCATACATTTGATCTAGTTGGTATTACTGAAACCTGGTGGGATGATTTGCACAATCAGAATGTTAAAATCAATGGTTATAACCTATTTAGGAAGGCTCCCGTGGGCAAAAAGGGAGGGGGAGGGGCATTCCATGTCAAAAATGGCATTACCTGTTTCTGAGTCACTGATAATTTAGAGAGACAAGAGGGGGTGCATCTTTTATTGGACCAACTTCTGCTGGTGAAAGAGACAAGCTTTCAAGACCTATAGAAGAGCTCTGTATAAGCACCAAAGCTTCTCTCTGACCAGCTGAAATTGGTCCAATCAAAGATGTGACCTCACCCACCTTCTCTCTCAAATATCCTGGGACCCACATGGCTATGACACCACTACTACTCTGTTGGGACATTTACCATAACAGATAAAGCACAAGATTCTCCCTCACTAACAATTTTTAAATCAAGATTGGATGTTTTTCTACAAGAGCTTCTCTAGGAATTATGGTGGGGACATTCACTGGGCTGTGTTATACAGGAGGTCAGACTAGATGATCACAACAGTCCCTTCTGGTCTTGGAATCTATGAAATAGATGCGAGTAAACTCAATTGATATAAAATCAAATATACAAAAAACTTCATTAAAGTCAGTTACTTTTGCTAAAGGCAAATCACACCCAACTCACACCAGGAAATACACAATGAAGCCAGATTAATTCCAATTAGAAATTAGGCACCAGTATTGAACAGTGCAGCTGGTTAACCATTAGAACAAACTACCAAGGGAAATAATGGGTTCTCCATCTCTTGGTGTCTTTAGAAGCTTATCTTCTAGAAAGACATCCCATCTTCATTTAAAGTTATTGGGCGCAGTACAGGGGTAACTGTGTGAAATTGAATGCCCTGTTATATACATATATAGATATAGATGATCAACTGGTCCACTCCCAGATAGCTGTATCACTCGACAGCTCAGATCCACACAACCAGTTGCCTACCCACACGTACATTATCCCTCGTCGAGTTGCTCAGTGAGGGCCTGATTGTAACATGACCGTCATACAGCCCCCCACCCCAGGACTTAACAGACTCTTTGCTATGTTTGCATACGTCCAGGGGAAGACGGTGACATTAATCTATGACTACTACCATGTATGTAAGGCCTTGTCTGTCTCCACTAGCAAAAAAGGGAGCTGATGTGGTAAAATCCTGGTGTGGACAAGGCAGTGGTAATTTTGACAGGTGTCAGCTGGCTGAGGTGAACGCTAAACTGGCCCCTGGTCCTTAGGTCCACCAGCTAACAGGTGTGAAAAGTACAGACTGTACCTTGAATTCACTAGTGCTTAACCATGTGTTAGTCACCACATTTTGGCTAACACAGGGTAAGAACACACCTTTTCCGCTCTGTGTGTGTGTGTGTGTGTGTGTGTGTGTGTGACAGAAAGAGAGGAGGGGCTGTGTGTGTGAGAGGAGAATTCTGTGAGTATTGGGGGAGAGGTGTGTGTGTGTGGTGTGGTGGTGGTGGGGCTCCCAGAGTCCGTGTGCTGAGGCATGAACAGAACCTCCAGCAGGCCAGAGCTGTGTGGTCCTCACCCCCCTCTCACCCAGGTGCCCTGTTGACTGCCCCCTGCAGGCTCTGAGCAAACCCCTTTCCTCTCACTGAGGGATCCCTCAGCATCAGGTGTCTCTTCCTGCTCTCCCCAGGGGGAGCCCTGCTGTCTGACTCTGTCCTTAGAGAAGTCCTTACTGCTCAAACCAGTCCAGGAGCCCTGGGGGGAGTTAGGATTTGCGTCTGACTCGGGCTGCGTTTGCTTTCTACAGCATCCTTGCAGGATAGTGTGAATGACCTCAGCACTCCTTAGCCAGCAGGTCCCTTCAGTACCAACGTGTGCACTCAGCTAGCCGCGGGCTCCTGTGGAAACCCTGCTCACACCCACAATGACAGCAAGCCCAGCACCACAGACACAGTAATATGGTTACCGGTGTCCCAGGAACCCTGCCCCCCAATGATTCTTTGGAAAGCGAGGGAGGGGATTTGGGGTGACCTTACCCTGATGAGCCCTCACATGCTGTGGCCAGGCAGCTTCAACAGGCAAGACATTCTGCATGGGGGGGGTCTCCCTTGTTCCTCACAGTGTGTGTAAGTCACTTCATGGCATGAGAGAAAACGTGGAGGGGCGCTGGGCCCCCAGCCAAAGTTGTTTAATAGCAACTAAATTCCTCATTAGTGTTCGCTAGTAGGCACCTGCCTGCCTCTCACAGGAGTGCAGCAGCCAGGCTGGCTCTAGGTTTTTTGCCGCCCCAAGCAAAAAAAAAATGTGCCCCCCTTATTTTTTTGGCTTTTACATGTTTGCACTTTGCAATGGTTTTTTGTTGTTGTTTAAAATTTAAAAAAAAATGAAAACAGAATTTGTAGTTAGTGAAAATAACTAGTACTAGTGTACTCATTTAATTTTAACAAAATCACAATTACAAACAATTTGGGTTCAACTATACACTGTAATGAAAAACGTTAGTGTCTTTCGGTGCGCCCAGTTTCTCATAAATTAAAAGAATTTATATGAACTGAATTTTTCTGGTTTTTATACTTGCGTAGTCTTTTAATAATTCAGAGAAATCTAAATTTTTTGCAGTGGTCCTTTCAATTGAGACTAATGCGAGTCCTGACAAACAATTTTCAGACATGGTTGACCTCAAATAATTTTTTAGTAATTTCAGTTTTGAGAAACTGCGCTCACTGGAAGCCACTGATACTGGTAATGTTAAACGAATGTGTAATTCGGGGGGAGGGATAGCTCAGTGGTTTGCGCATTGGCCTGCTAAACCCAGGGTTGTGAGTTCAATCCTTGAGGGGGCTATTTAGGGAACTGGGATAAAAATCTGTCTGAGGATTGGTCTTGCTTTGAGCAGGGGGTTGGACTAGATGACCTCTTGAGGTCCCTTCCAACCCTGATATTCTATGATCTGATCTCAATGCTATAGCAGGGTTTGGAGTGAAAAAATCATTTCTTGCTATAAATTCTAATACTTTTAGAATTAATTCCTCATACAATACTCCATGAATATCAGCAGCGTTATCGGTACTGAGCGCTAAATGTAGGTCTTGGCAGTGCTTCATGAGGTCTTCTTTGGAAAACTGATTTTTAATATTTCCAATATCATATAAAAATTTACCCCCCCTTCTTATTGAAGGTGGACTTTCTAACAAGTGTCTGAGTACTGCTGGGTCTGGCTACGTGTTGGCTTGTGGAAATAAGACAGTTAGTACTGGGGGAGGGGGGGGATATCCCCGTTTAGGGCCCCTAATGAGCTAGCCCCGCCAGTGCCCAGTGCTGCCCCACCTGCCCGCCCGCCCCGCCACCCGGCTGCTCCCCGGCCTAGGCGCAGGGGGAGGGTGGCAACCCGGGCGATGAGCTTCTCCCCACTCACTTGCGCCGTAGAAGGAGTCCAGCGCCGCCGTCTCCCCAAAGCCCAGCTCCACGAAGTTGACTGTGGTGAGCTGGGCTCCCTGCGCCTCACAGGCTTGCACCAGGCACTGCAGCGCCCCGGCCCCCGGGCTCCGCTCCCTGGCCCCAGCTTTCAGGCTGTTGTTCAGCACATACACAGCCTGCAGGGAGCGCTGCCGCAGGGCAGGGACGCTGCCTTCCCCTCCCAGCCCCGCCGCCACCGCCTCGGCCCCGGGCTGCTGCTCCATTTCCCCACTGAGGAAATGCTGCTGCTGCTGCTCCGCTGCGGCGCCCCCACTGCCCTCCATGGCGCCCGCACGCCGCCCCGCGCTCAGGGCCGGCTCTAGGTTTTTTTCTGGAAAAAAAGGTGACCGGACTGCCGCCCCTGGAAATGAGCCGCCCCAAGCACGTGCTTGCTTTGCTGGTGCCTAGAGCCAGTCCTGGCAGCAGCAGAGGGGCCACTGGCTGGCAGCAGATAAGCTACTGTGAAGGATTCTGCTTTTTTTTAAAATCTCTGTTCCCACTTCTCTGGGCCGGCAGCGATTGTGCTATAGCCACGTAACAGGCGGCTCCTGCTCAGCCTCTGCTCCCTTCTCAGATCAACAGGCCACTCAGCACCTGCTTGTCAACTCTGGCCAGCGAAAACAGGCCTGATCAGATACAGCCTGATCCATAGCCCACTGGAGTCAGATGAAAGACTCTTGTTGGTTTCACTGGGCTTTGGGTTGGGCCCAGAACAAGTTGGAAATAACAAAAACAAACCCAGGCTTGGAGTGAACCTGCATTCAGGGAGCAGATGCAGACCAGTGTCTGATCAGGGCCCATGCCCTCCCCTGGTGTTTGTACACTACTAGGTGGAGCAAATGCTTTCCCCTTTAATTATACAGACCTCAAGCCAGATTCTGGGGTCTGTTACGCTAGTATAAATCCACAGAGCCTTCTGACCAGAGCCTTGTCCAGATTAGGATTTGGAAGGTATTAGCTAACATGTGCTAGCTAACACATGTTAGCAGTGTAATGTAGACAAGGCAGTTTAACATGACCAATTTAACATGTTAAAAGCACATTGCCTTGTCTACAGAAGGCTGTTAATATGTGTTAGCTAAAACCTTCCATATCCTAGTCTAGGCAAGAGAAGTAGAGATGGGAGGGAAAAATCAAACAGGGGAAGAGAGGTGGGTAGGACAGAAGGAATCATGCCTGCACACACAAGTTGCACCAGTTTAACGTAAGTGGGTTTAAGAACCAATGTAGTTAAATCAGTGCAAGCCACTGGGTGGATGCCCTTAGATCACAGGTGCAAGCTAAACCATCCCAAGGTTTACAGTGATCCCAGAGTGTCCTACACAAAGCTGCGCCTGCAACAATTGAACTGTGTAATTTTTATAAGGATTTGGCTGGGCGGGAGGCTGCTGTGTGTAGGCCAAACCTGAGAGCTGGTGGGGGGAAGAAAGGGTGTTGGGATGGAAGAGGAAAGCTTTACCAGAGCTGGTTGGACAGCATTTGTTGTACCATAAGTTGGAGAAATATTGGCTATTTTTTGGGGGTGAGGGTGGTGTTTGTGACTCACTCATGAACCTGTCCTGGAAGCTGTCAATCTATTCCTTCCATAAACACATCCATGGAATGGTTCTATCTTGGTGCTTAGCTGTGCCACGGTACCATATGATCTGAGCATCTCACAACATCCTGTGAGGCAGGGCAGGGCTGTTATCCCCAAGATACAGATGGGGAGTGGAGGGATAGAGAAGCTAAGTGATGCACCCAAGGTCACACAGGAAAGCTAGGACAGAGCTGGAATCACACTGGGGTCTCTAGCCAAGCTAACATGCTAATCACTGGGTCATCTGCAATTCAACCTCTCTTCACGGTTCAGCCCTCTGATTCTCGGACTACTTCTTGTGGCTCTTTATGGGGTGTGATTGGACGCTCTGCACAGATTTTGTTCTCTGATTAGATGACTGAAAAATTTTGAACAGAGACTAATGTGGAACAGCAAATGGGGATTCACTGCCGGGAATCCAGCTCTTCATTTTTTAGAGTCTGATGAAATGCCAGCAAGGCCTTTCTTCTCCGGCGGTGCCGTGGGGATTAAGGCAATGGACCACATTCTGAACGGGATTCTGCTGATGCAAGCCCACAGTAATTCTCTTGACCTAGACATGTAAATGTTTGGAGTGTTACACAGCTGGATATTTAAGATCTTTTCAGAAGTCCCTGGTCGGCGGCATGCTGGCAATGAATTCACTGTGTTTGTACCATTTGCGGGTGGCGTACTGGACTGCAGGCCACAGAGTCTCTCTTCAGTCCTTGGTTTCATACATAAATATCCCCAATACTAACGTTTTCGCCTCATGTCCGTGACTGGCCAGTTGTGATAATGTCTGGGGTTGTGCGATAGGCTTGTTGAAGTCAATTCATACTCAGTGACACATGCCTGAGCTTGTTGTGACACGTGGACTCTGGGAGGCATAGACCCCGTTCCTCGCTTGGAATGTGGGCCATTGAACCTGGTTTCAGCTGGCTGCACCAGCAAAATGCTGGGCTGGCTTAGCACCACGGCTCGTCGAAGAAAGGGATTGTCCCCGCAGCAGGGAAATACCCATTGTTCAAGGGTAGGATTAGCAGTGACATTTTACTGACCCCCTAACCAGGGTCAGAGTCAAGTCTCCTGCTTTCATCCCTCGCATTCCTGCTCCGTCCCACCGATTCCTTTTAACTCATCCTGGTCCTGCAACCCAGTCTGAGTTCTTGCCCCCTTGGAGGCTGCTCTGGATCTGGTTCGCTTGCTCGGGTTATATTATTAAATCCATTTTTAAGTTTTCTTTCCTATGTGAAATCTGTAGTTTCTGTCCCTGGCGGTGCATAGGGAGGATGAAATATAGGGCTACTAGAGGCAGTGCTGTCTGGGTACAAGTAGAGGGTTTGGAGGCAAGAGATCTGGGTTCTCCCGCTAGCCCTCTGCGGGATCTTCACCTCTGTATGCCTCAATTTCCCTCTCTGTGAAATGGGGATAATGATATTGCATTAACTCTGTGGCACATTTTTGGGGATTAAAATTAATGGACCAGGTTCTTCTTTGATCCAGCTCCTATGTGGAGTCTGAGCAGCAAAAAGGAGCCAGAATCCCCTCAGATGTGCGTGCCCATTTGAGAATGGAGCTGAGGTGGGGGAGCTCTCAGCCAGGGTAAAGACAATGGAACTAGCTCGTGGACTAACCAGTCCCTCCCCTGGTACTGGGGGACATTGGGGCACCAGAGCGGAGGGGGGACGGGACAGAGTACAGCTCTCCTGGCATATACCCCTTAGGGACTATATGCAGCTGGTGTAAGATAGGGCAGCCCCTAGGTCACCCTAACTCTCTCCAGAGCCAATGCAGGCTGGCCCGCAGAATGAAGGAGCTATAGCTGGCTCCCTGCCAGCCCCCTCACCTCCCAACCCCTTGGAACGAATCAGTTTCAGTGCAGAAGAAACCTGGCCAATGTTTGTGAAGCACCTTGAAGATCTTTGGCTTATTAGTATGACCATGATTTATTATTTGTATTACTGTAGCTCCTAGGAGCCTGAGTCATGGCCCATTGTGCTAGGTGCTGTACAAACACAGCACATGCTGATCAGTCTCCCTTGACCGACCTCTTACAAAATCGGGTGAAAATCATCCGCTTCCTACAGAAGGGCCTGATTTTGCAGGGTGGTGAGCACCGTCATCTCCCAGCAATGTCACTAGGAGCGGAAGGTGCTCTGCACCAGGCAGGAGAGGGCCCTACAATATGACCATTTCTCTTCCAAAGTCCTGGCTATCAGCAAGGCAGACATGGGCCCCTCTCCAGGTGTGGGCTGAGGGATGTGCTAGTGCAATAAGAACAGTGGGCAGCCATTCACCTCCCCACATGGACATGCATAGCAGTGACTAAACTACCCTGGCCCGTGGGGGAGGAGGGGCGGGGGGCAGGTAGAGCAGTGAAGCTTCCAATCACCTCTGCATCCAACTACCCCTTAAAACGTCAGCAGCCCCTGGCCCGGCAGCTGCTCTGGCTGGCTCTGAGCATGAGGGGAACACTGATGGAACTCCTGACGATGGTCCTCAGGCCATTGTGGTTGTCCCAGCAAGACTAAAGGAAGGCCAAGCATTTAGGTGAGCGGAGTCAGAGCTCTGATGTAGGGCTGGGCAGAGAGCGGACCAGCCCCATTGTCTGAGCACAGCTGAGGTGACTAGCAAACAGCTGTCCCTGAACAGCTGAGCCAGGGGCATCCCTTTAGGGGTGTGTCTACACTGTAGCTGGGAATGAGCCTCGCACTAAAAATAGCAGTGTGGACGTGGCAGCTCAGGGGGAAACTGCCTACCCGCCCCCTGAGCTTCAGACCCTGAGCTCCTGGCTTAGCCAGAACAGCCACGCTGCTATTTTCAGTGTGAGGCTTGTTCCCAGATGCAGTGTAGACACATCCTGTGTGTGGCCTTTGGGCTTTGTACCCTGTCATTGGGGACATGTCATGTTCCTCTGGCTCATGCATACCTAGAGCCTGACCCAATGTAACATGACATCAAGCAACGCAAGCAATGTGACAGGACAATCGGACGAATGTTAATCATTTCCCTACCATTGCTGGAGCCTGGGGCCCTCTTGTTCTCTGCCTATGGCACATAAGTCTAGTCTTCTGCGGGCTGTAATACGTTGGTCTAGTTTTGGCTGTGGGGTTTAGTGTGAGGGTGCTGGATGATGCTGGTGGCCTGTGAGATACAGGAGGTCAGACTAGATCATCTGGTGGGTCCTTCTGGCCTTCAATTCTACGGCTCTGAGCGACACGCATCAGAGAATATTTTCTCCGGTCTAAACTTCCCAGTCTGAAGTCCAGCCTATTGAAATAGCAAGTCAGCCCATTAAATGCTGAAGTGGCCATGGGCTGGTGGATGTTGCAGCTTGAGAATCATGGGGCCCAAATCTGCTCTTGTGTGCATCGCTGTAAAGTAGGAACAGCTCCCCTGGAGTCAAAGGAGTGGCATTGGGGTAAAACTGTTCGCGGAGGAGAATTAGTCTCCTGTGCCTAGAGTATCCTCAGGCAATTTGGCAAACCTCCATCCTGAGCAATTAATAGCACTGTCTTGGAATGCTGGACTTTCAACGGGGCATTGTTCTCTGTTGGGGTCATGACTCTGGAGCATCATCATCAGTGTTATCTCTTTACTGTCCTCAAGCCCCTGGTTCCGGAATCTCAGCAGCAGCTGTTTTTTGGGGGGGAATTGAGTTCTGTTCCCAAGAATGCAACTGGAGATCTGCAACAGCCTTTACAGCTGGGCTACTGCCTTCCTAGTGATGCTGTTATTAAAGGGGATGTTGTTTATGGCCATGTGGAGTCAGGCTAGCTACCCTTTGCTTTTATAGAGCCAGCATAGCCCCAGGTCATCCCTCAGGGTCCCAGTGTAGGAATAGCTCAGGCACCTCCCTTCCTGCTTGTGACTGATGGGAGCAACAGAGCCAAAAAAACTGGTTCAGTGGAGAACAATGCTGCTCCGTGGTGCTGCTGTCATTGTTGTGATCAGGAGAGAACAAATCCCACCCTCTCTGCATTGACAAAAGCTTTCCACATCCTGGGTGGCCCTCCTGTGCAATGTGGGCTTTCTGTAATGTGTAGAGTGCACATTGTGAAGTATAGATGGAGCATGCGCTTGAAAGCCTCCATGAACCATGGGAAGTTCACATCTGGATCTGAGGCCCATCCCTGCTCTGAAGTAGAAGTTTAGAACTTCTCAGTACTTCTGAGTGGTCAGTACTAGCTCTTCTGGACTGCTGGAGTTGGCTTTGGTGCCCAGTGTGGGAAATGCACAGCTATCACCCTGTTTTGGAATAAGATCCAAGCAGAACCCTGGAAGTTCCCCTAGATCTATAAACTGAGCAGATGTTAATGTGAGACTATTACAACTCAGTGAATCCTATCCAATCTATCTTGTAGTTCAGCACTATTATGGTGGGGCTGACGCAAGATCATAGTTAGGGTTGCATCAAAGTTTTCAGTTTCATGGGATAATGATTTGTTCATCTGTTCAAAATCTTTTGAGAGTAATAAAACCTGAAATAGGGAGAGATCATAGTTTGAAGGGGCTCTTCTCTTCTATGTATTTGTTACACAGATGTGTTTTTTGTTCGGTGAAATAGTTATGTTTAAAAACAGGCCAGAATATAGATTTGGGTCCTGTTTTGGGAATTCTTTTTTGTAAACATGCCACAGGGAATCAGAATCAAAGTTTAGCTACTAATTCGTTATGTGTGGGAACTGATCTCCAATGTGTATTTTGTATTTTTTTTTTGTTTTGATGAAATTTGCGGGGAGGGGAGTTGTGAACTGCAAGGGTGCACATTCTTTTATTAGAAACTGTAGTTGGCTTTTAATCCTTAAATTTGTATTTCCTAATTTTTTAATGATTTGATTTCTTGATGAGAGCAACTTCAACGAACTTTAAACCAAGTAGTTTGTGTCTGAATTATGAACTGTCCTCTGTCATGCCTGAAGGCCCCAGACAAGTACAGAAGCCCATTGTGCGAGGCACTGCATGAACATATGGTAAGAGTGCTCTCAGTCTAAATAGACAAGACAAACACAACTAGTATCACCCCCTTTGCACAGATGGGGAACTGATACTCAGAGCGTCACACAAAGAGGGTGTGGCAGAGTGGAGGATTGAGCTTGGTGTCTCCTGACTGGGAGCCTAGTGCTGTAACCACAGAACTCGCCTTCCTTTCTCCTGTGACCACTAACCCTGCCTCCTTTCTGCTCCCAGCCTAGACTCTCATCACCAGACCTTGAGCTGCATAGTCAGAACAGCTGCCTTTCCTTTTTGTATTGACAGAAACCTTGTAAAGGGGAAAGTCCTTACTGACATAACACTGTGGATTGAGCTACGTACATGGTACAGGCCATGTGGTGTAATGGCTAGTGTGGGGAGCTGGATTCCATTCCTCTCTCCGCCAGTGTCTCACTATGCGACCTTGGGTGAATCATGTAACCTGTCGCTGCTTCAGCCTCCCCAACTGCCAAATGGGGGAAATAAGGCTGACCTGGCTCAGCAGGGAGTTGGGAGGATGAAGGAACGTCTGGAAAGATGTTGGCAGGGGTAGGATCAGTGTGTTACAATTGTCCTGTGTACTCCATTGCTGAAAATGAAAATTGTACTAAAGCTATTAGCTGGTCACCACTGGACCCAAGGAGCAGAGCCACCCACAGCTGAGCACCCCAGGGAAAACAGGCTGCGAACACACAGGCACGGCTGAATGCTCCCAGGAAAGCAAGCTGTGAAGGTGCACGCACAGCAGAGCACTCCCTGGGAAAGTAGGTTGTGAACTCCCAGGCATGGCCGAGGGAAAGCAGGCCGTGGGCCAAGTCACCCGCACAGCTGCATGAGATGAGAAGCAGCAGGCACTGGCTGGCAAGGCTCCAGGCAACCTCAGCCTACTGTTCGAGTGGTGCGAAGTTCTAGGCAATCGTGCCTGTTCCAGGAGCGAGCGGAGTCAAGACTCTACTGCTCCGGCTTTGGGTGAGTGTCACCAATATACAGAGGACACCACAGCCCCTGTTTCCTCACCAACCCTCTCTATGGGAACAAGGAACAGGTGTTGGGAAATAATGACAGAGATGGAGTGATGGCCCATCCCACAGCGAGAATAATCAATGCTGCTCGGCTCTGCATCACACCCCATCCCGGCTGTCCTCTGCTGATCCCAAGCCTGTCCTGTGCCCCATGCAAGCATGTACATCCCGAAGCTGCCCTTCCCTCTTCTCCTTGCTGTTGGACTGATCCTTCTCCACTGCCCCTTCACCGCTGTCCTTGCCCTTCTCCTTTCTTCTCTCTGTATTCATCCTCTGCTACTGCCCTACAAACTGCACAGCTCACTCCATCGCAACTTCAGAGGCAGCTCAGCCAGTCTCCATCCCCAGCCCTGAGGTTCATTTGCAGTTCCATAATACTAATGGTTGTAATGAGTCATCAAGGGCTTTGAAGGGAGGGGGTGTCACACAGGTAGTCAAATATTAAGTTATTTTTCAGGTCCTCTGTTCCAAGTTGCATTTAATTATCAAACTAGCCTTTGATTGCTATCAACAACAACTGCTTTTCTCCCACCTGCTTAAATGGGGCAGTATCAGGCCTTAAGATATTCAGGACAATCGGACACTAGTGCTGGTTGGGAATTTTCTGCCGTAATGATTTTTTTCTATGGGAAATGCCATTTCTGGAAAAGTGAAATGGAACGTCAAGCTGACTCTGAATGAAATGTGTGGCCGTTTCCAAGTCAAACTTTTTTTATGAACTCTTTGTTCTGTGAAAAACGTGACTGTGTCAGATTTTCCTCTCAAACTGGGGTGAAAACAACAGATGAAATTTCAGAATTCCCTCCAGGACAGAAATTCCAATTTTCCCTCAGTTCTGTCGAACGCCGGGCCCCAGGGAGCTAGCTGATCACTGCAGCGGGCAGGAAAAAGCATTATCTCTCAGCACACACACCACTCTCAACTGGCCAGGTGTGATCTGGGCTCTTTGGGTTGTTTTACACCTTTATTTGAATTGCTAGACACTGGCTATTGGCTAAGACAGAAGAACAGAGGGGAGGCAGCGTCAGCCAATAGCTAAAATATTTCACTGTGAGTGGGGTAGACTCGAGACTAGAACACAGGACTCATGGCTCCCAGTGTCGCTCCTTGGGTAAATTCCTTAATCTCTATGTACCCATTTGTAGTCTGTAAAATGGAGATAATGAAACCTACTCACATTTTGTAAACAGCCCTTTGCTATCTTCAGACAGACAGAGCTACACAAGTAGAAAGTGCTACATTATCTGGAGCTGCCTGGAAAATGGGATGGAAGGATGGGTTCTGTGGAAAATTTTGATTTTTAGTTGCAAAATCAAAACTGAAAATTTTTGGCCAAAGCCGGCTGAAAAGCAGTTAATTTTCATTTTTCAGCCAATAATTTTCAGATTTGGGGTTTTCAGTTGAAAAACAAATCAAATTTTCACTTCCTCAAAAACCCAATTTCCTTCCAAAAGCAGTTTTGAAGGAGACTTTTCAACTAGCCCTACTCTTATCCTTATATGACAGATGGGTAAACTGAGGCATGGGGTGGTTAAAGTGGAAGAATTGAGACTAGAACCCAGGAGTCTTTACTTTCAAGCCTCACTCCTAGTAACTAGACCACACTGCCAATGCAAATGGCTTTCATGGCTTGGTTGGTTTCCCTTTAATCTGAGGATGAATTTATTTCCAATAACTGGACATGAAGTTCAGAGTGGCGATGCTTTTGGAGAAGCAAGCTTGTGGGTGGGAGGTCATATTTTATGGGTTCAAGTACTAAGCATCCTCTGGAATGGTTCATATTTATTTTCTGTATTACATTTTTATTAAGAAAATCCTGAAGAGTGAACTGCATATTTAAATGATACAATAACTGCAATGAAGTTGCCAGCTTTGGTCTTTCTCGAGCAATAACCTTTCTGATCCAACAAGTAATTGCAGAACTGTGTGAGTGAAATAGAAAGGGAGGCTCTGAAAGGTTCAAGGAGATTTATAGAACGTTTCAGACCACAGAAACACATAAAACCAAGTCCAGAAAGCCCCAGGAGCTGGGCAAGGGGACTGGCTGTCAGAAGCAGCTTGTCATATAGTTATGATTTACTGTCTTCTCCCAAGTGATCTGTACAATCTCTCTCAGCAGCATGGCAAACAAGCAGCATCCAGGGGCCATGAGATGAGTGTCTGGGAGAGAACACAGCGGAGAGAATGACCACAAAAGCAGGAGTGTGGGTAGTGAACTCTCTGAACAGCTCACTCAGAGGGGAAAGCAGAGCATTCTTTTTTGCATCTTCCTTTTCACTAAGGGTACATCTACACTACAGGGGGGAGTCGATTTAAGATACGCAAATTCAGCTACGTGAATAGCGTAGCTGAATTCGACGTATCGCAGCCGACTTACCCCGTTGTGAGGACGGCGGCAAAATCGACTTCTGTGGCTTTCTGTCGGCAGTGCTTACTACCACCTCCGCTGGTGGAGTAAGAGCGCCGATTCGGGGATCGATTGTCGCGTCACAACGGGACGCGATAAATCGATCCCTGAGAGGTCGATTTCTACCCGCCGATTCAGGCGGGTAGCATAGACCTAGCCTCAGAAAAGACAAATTTGGGTCAAGTTTGAGAAACTTCCTCCAACAGTTAGAACTCAAGGTTGAGATTTGTCAAAGCCCAGAGGGTTCAGACACATGCTGCAATTTATGGGAGTTGTGCTTCTAAGCCCGCTTGGTGGCTTCAACAACTCCAACCTAAAATCTTTAAGACCCTCCACTAATCCACCTGCAAGTGCCATTTGGTTTTGCTTCTGGTCAGAGATGGGCCCAGGCTATAACATTTGGATCAAAATTCAGGGATGTTTAGATGCAAAGTTTTGATTTTGCCTTAGCACCTCCCTGTCCGTAGCTGATATAATCATAATGATTAGCTACAACAACCATTAATAATTTAGCTTAATTGCAACCTCCCTTCTTATCTCTCTTCTCTGTGGTCCCTGTCCTTTTCGCAATATCTCTGTTCCCAGTTCCCCCTTACCACCTCCTCAACCTCACCCCCTTTCTCAGCTCCCCCTTTTCCCTTTTCTTCTGAGTCTCCCTTCATCACTACCACCTCCCTACAACTCATCCTGTTCCATCCCCCCTTCTCCCCTCAACTCATCACCCTCCCCTATAATCCCTCTGCATCACTCCCTGCACTTCCAAATTATTCCACTAGGGGGTAGATCTGAGCAAACAATGAATTTGGGTGGGGGGGGGGGGGCGAAATGAAAAATCTGAAAATCAGGTCAGTTTTGAACAGAAGCTGAATTTTTCTAGACTTCCTCACTGAAACAAACGGAACATTTAGATATTTCCAAACATTTTGTTTGTTTCCGCCGAAACGATTCATCCATTTTGACCTGAATTCATGGTTAGTTTTGGTGGCCCTAAACAATGTGTTTTTCAGCAAATTTACTATTCATCCAAAAGATTCCATCCTGCTCTACGGGGGGGGGGGGGGGGGGGGGCTATACCTTCCACCACACTGAAGAAAGAGCTATCTGGGGAGGCTTCCAGGTTAAGGCAGGGGGAGGAGACAGGGCTTCTTCAGGCCTGGGCCAGGGAGGCAGCGGAGGGGATAGTGAGGAGGGGTGAGGAACCAGCTGCAAGAGGAATCCTTCTCCAGCCGATGGTTCCCAGGTGGCAGTGCTGGGACTATGACACTCCAGGCAAGGAATGTCTTTGGCACCCCTCCTCCATTTGTTAAACTTTTGATACCTTATTTTTTGTGCATTTGTAGCCCATTTCCCGACTTTGATGCATGATTTGCATGCACGATTTATCCCTGCCATATAAGATGATCAATTTGCATGCTAGGATGTGTAAATCTATGTAAATTCATGCCATATATAGGCAAATAAAATTTAAAAAATATTAAAAAGTTTCTATAAGCTTAGAGGAAATGATTTTTTTAAGAATAACTGAAATGTACTAACATCAAGAAATCAAACTATGCACCAACATACTGTGGACCAGTATTAAATAGTCATCAAACACTACGTGTTAAGCATCACTTAGGACTAAATCAAGAACTGCCTCTCCCCTTGTGAGTTCCAGGACTAGCTGCTCCAAGAAGCAGTCAATAAGGGTGCTAGAAGTTTTAACTTTGCATCCCTCCTGAGGTGACATGTTCCCTCAATCACTATGGGGAAAGTTGAAATCCCCCGTTATTTCTGGGTTTTCTGTTTTTGTAGCCTCTCTAATTTCCCTGAGCATTTCATGGTCACAGTCACCATCCTGGTAATGTGGTTGATAGTATGTTCCTACTGCTATAGTCTCATTATTCAAGCATGGAATTTCTATCTGCAGGAATTCCTATCCATGTTCTATTAAACATGGTACTGTTTAATTTAAGATTTTTGCTATACACCTCTACCCCGATATAATGCAGCCCAATATAACATGAATTCGGATATAATGCAGTAAAGCAGCGCTCCGGGGGGCAGGACTGCGCACTCCGGCGGATCAAAGCAAGTTCGATATAATGCGGTTTCACTTATAACTCAGTAAGATTTTTTGGCTCCGAGGACAGCGTTATATTGGGGTGGAGATGTATTTGACTCTATGCTTTCTTTCACATATAGTGCCACTCCCCCACCACTGTGACCTACTCTGTCATTCTTGTATATTTTATATTACTATTCACCCATCTTAGTATTTAGACTTCTAGCATTTGTATACAAGCACTTATAATTAAGGCTTCATGTTTGTCATGGAGATCGCAGGAAGTCACTTCTGCAGCAGCCAGTGTGGCTGTCCGCAGGGCCGCCCGAGCAGCTACCTCCTGGAGCGGCTCTGCAGCCAGTCGCTCAGACAGCCCCACAGCCAGCCGCACCAGCTGTAGCTCTGGCAGCCCCCAGCAGCTGGTCCCCGGGACTGCTCGAGTAGCGGCCAATGTGGCTGGCCCTGGGGTTCCCCCCCCGGCGGTGGTGGGAGTGGCAGCGGGCTCCCTGGGGTTCCCCCTGCAGCTGGTGCCGGGGGCTCCCCCCCCCATAGCGCTCCCTCCCCCCCCCCAATGATTCGGTCAGGGTATTTATGGTATAAGTCATGGACAGGTCATGGGTCTGTGATTTTTTGTTTCTTGCCTGGGACCTGTCCATGAGTTTTACTAAAAATACCGGGGATTAATTCTTAGCCTTACTTATAATATTTGTCAATATTTAGTTCTCTGCCTTCATGTGATGTAACTGAATGGGACTCTTTTTTGTTTGACTGTTTCTCTTATATTATCTTCTGTCCTCTCCTCTTTATGAGGATATAGAGAATCCCCTTTAATAAAGCCTCCCTTAGGGGACGTGTCTGTCCGAACCGTGTGCTCCATCATACCTGTTGGCTTTTTGCCAGGCCTTAGTTTAAAAACTCCTCTATGACCTTTTCATTTTACCTGCCAGCAGTCTGGTTTCGTTTTGGTTTAGATGGAGCCCATCCTTCCTTTCCCAAAGTTTCCCCAGTTCCTAATAAGTGTAAACCCCTCCTCCTACCTCCCATCAAATCCCTAGGCAGTTCTGCCTGTCTAACTGGCCCTGTGCGTGGAACTGGAAGCATTTCAGATAATGCTATCATGGAGCTCCTGGACTTTACTCTCTTACCTCACAGCCCAAATTTGGCTTCCAAAACTGCTCTACTACCTTTCCCTATTTTATGTTACCTACATGTACTGTGATCCCAGCACATAAGTCTGTCTAGACATCCCAAGAGGTCCACAACCTTCGCACAGGCAGGCAAGTCACCATGTGGTTCTCCGGGTCATTGCAAACCCAGCTATCTATATTTATAATAATTGAATCCCCCTTTACTATTACCTGTCACTTCCTAATAATTGGGATTCCCTCTCCCAGAGAAGTGTCCTCAGTGCGATTGGGTACTATGACATCTACTAGAAGGAGAGTCCCAACTATGGGATCATTTCCTTTTGCTCCACCTTTATGTTCTCTTTCCCTGAGACTTTCATCCTCCTGGACAGCACAGAGGCTGTCAGACTGGGGTGGGACCACTCTGTTGCGTCCCTGAAAGTCTCCTCTGTGTACCTCTCTGTCTCCCTTAGCTCCTCCAGTTCAGCCACTCTGGTTTCCAGAGCCTGTACTCGGTTTCTGAGGGCCAGGAGCTGCTTGCTCCGAATGTATACATACGTTACCTGCCCACAAGGCGGGTAGTTGTGTGTGCTGCATTCAGTGAAATAAACTGGATAGCCTCACCCTGCTGCTAGACTCTGCCTGCATTCTTTTTACTCTTGCAGGGTTTTTTTGTTGTTTGTTTGTTTGTTTTAGCCTAAGTTCAGAGTGTGTTTATTAGGTGTATCTACCTCTCTCTCCTTCACAAAACTCCCGTGTGCTGCTCCTCTTTGCTGGCTCCTCTGGTCTCTTAGGAGCTGGCTTTGAAACCCCCTGTTCTCCCTGAGTTAGCCCCACCCCCTTGTGGTGGAGTGGAGTAGGGACAAGGTGTGAGGAGTGGGGTAGCAGCAGGGCGATGAGGTAAGGGATGGGTACTCTACAGACAGTGTTTCTGCTTCTCACCGCCTTGGCATGTCGGCATTTCTCCCAACACGCAGATTTGCTGGCTGGATTTTCAGGTGTGAGGGAGGATGTTTCTCTGCATAGCAGGGCCTGCTGAGCAGGGAGCAGGGCCTGACCTGACTGCAGAGAACCCAGCCCCCAGCTATGGACTTGCTTTAAGGGTGTTGAACCTGTGGATCCTCTCCCGCTGGTATTCTGAGAAGAACAGTGGCTTTGTAGCACCAAGGATGGGATTTTCAAAGGAGCCGAAGGGAAGGATGTTGGTGTCTAATTCCCCTAGACACCCTGGAAACCCAGATCACTCGTGCTGCTGAGCACTAATGTGACGCAGCGATAACCCTTAGTGCTCTGTGAAGAGCTCTCAGAGAGATGTGCTCTGGCTCTGCGATGTTCCAAGTGCACCTGTGCAGCCGTAGCCACTCAAGCGCCTCCTGGTTGATGGTGTCGAATGCTGCAGAGAGGTCCAAGAAGATGAGAATGAATGTCCGCTCTGCATCCACTGACAGTGGGAGACCATCCATCAGGCCGCTAAGGTGGTCCACAGCCTGGCCTGAATCCCCACTGTTCCCAGATCCTAGCTACGCTCTCCTTGATCGCACCCAGCAGTGTTTCAGCCGAGGTTAAACTACAGGAGCTTCCCGACTTGCTGGGCTGAGGGACTGAGTTTGGTGCAGGGGAACTCGGTATTCAGCAGAGTGCATGGATGGTAGCATCCCAAGAATTTTCACTGAGACATCTAGCTGGGCTCTCTCGGTGGGATCAGATGATGGCATCACTGCATTACCAGATAAGAGCAGCCTGTTAGTAACTATGGCAACTGAGGCATTTAACTGGCCCTATTGTAGCATCCAAAGAACCTTTAATGGTCTCCTTATTTTTGCATATCAGCTACATTTTAGGGGGATAGATCCACTCCTGGTGTAACTCCATGGAAATCAATGGGGTTTCTCCGGGAATCAGCCTGGCCCATTATCATCTGGGAATCTGGCACCAATTCTGTGCAAAGGGCCAAACATGGTGCTGCAGGGTGTGCCCAGGGCTGAGGGCAGGCACAGGTGCCAGCTGGTCTGTGGGCTCTGTTATCTCCCTCCCTTTGCTTTGGTGCCCCTCCCTTGCTTTGGCTACACCTTAGCACTGCCATTAGTAACTGGTGGACTGGGAATGCACTGCACACTTTCCTTTTCAACATCTAACCTGGAGCTGGAGGAAGGTCCCAACCTGCTAGCCCTGGAGCGTGGAGACCTTCTACAACAGGCTTTACAAACTCCCCCACGCTGCCCCAGCAAGGACATAGAGGGCGTCTTCTCTCTGCAGAGGTGAGGGCAGCTAATTTTCCCACAGCCCCTTCATCCCTTGGCTTTTTTCACGTCAGCCCCTGTCCCTGGAACCAACCCACTCATTTCACAAAAGCCACTGAGCAGTTTGCAGATGGTGACAACTTCTAGTCACTACTGCCCTTGCTGCTGCAGACTGTGATCCTCACTAAATAAGAGCAAACCTCACCTCTTCTTCCTGTGACACAGAACCTGGCTTATTTCTGTTGGGACTGCCCCTGAGAGGTTGTGGCTCTAGGCTGGCTGCCATCTCAAGAGGCTAGTTTCCTGCGACACGCCTTTGATCAGAAGTAATTAGTGCACTTTTAGCCATTTGTGCCCTGGCCCAGTTAAAGGCAGGTGGAGGGGAGTTGGGCTTAGTGACCAATGGGCCAGACTCTGCTCTCAGTTACCCCCAATGAGTGCTATTATCAGAGGAGTTACTGTGTATTTGTCCCACACCTGAGCCTTGTTTCAATGGGTGCAGCTGCACATGCAATCACTCCCTTTACACATGGTGAGGAGATGTTGTTCTGGGGTTGTGGGTCTGCAGGCCTCACATCCTTGAACTAGACAGGAAAAGTCCCAAGAAGAAGCAGAAACTCCTTTCCAACCAGCAGGTTGCCCTCTCCCCTCACCTCCAGCCTATTCTCACCCCTCCCCCACGTGTTCTTCACCTAATTGCTAATTGGGCCAAGGAGTAAATGGGCTGTAGTTGCTCCCTAGGCTGTATGTTGTTAATCACCCCTTGCGTGTTGACTGGCAATTAGAGCAACACTTCGTGTGGTGATTTAAGTGGCAAACTCTTATAGCTCTGGAGTTCAGATCCAGCCCCAGGGCGACCGGAGGTCGTTGTCATTTGAGGGCAGTTCAGTGCCCCTTGCCCCCGTTAAGGAAGTGTGCGTGTGTATGTTTGGGAGGGGGGAGGGGCAGTCTCCAGAGAATTCAAGGACTCAATGGACAATGGAGACTGAATTCCTCAAACCCTCAAAGTGGCCTTGCTGGGGCCAGATGTGGGAGCCTGCCGTGCCGGCTGCTCTCCCCGCCTCTGCTCTCAGCCTCTAGGGCTCTCACTTTCCCCCCCACCAGCACCGAGGGCGAAAGGGGCCAGGCTGGATTTGGAGCAGGAAAGGCCCCAAGGCCTCGTGCTTGCTGGGCCCGAGACTTTGGGAGAGGGCACCAGAGAGCCCCTCTCTGCAGCTGCCCCACAGGGTGGGATTGGGGATGGTCCCTACTGAGGGACAAGTGGGAAAGCAGCATCTTCAGGGCCAGTGCAGGGAGGGCAAAGCAATGAAGGCGGGGGGAAGGGAGGGTGTAGAGACCTTGTTCCTGAGCCAGCTGAAGGTTAAGGCCACAAGGGAGCCATCTGCTGGGATGTCTGGGAGCTAGACACCACATCACACTCACCACCATCATTCCCAGTGCCATTGCAGCACACGCCAGAGCAGCGATGTGAATATTCACCTTGGGCTCTGGTGTGAACAGAGGAGCAAACAACCAATGCTAGGAGAGGACACAGTTAACCTGGAGACTGAGAGCAAATTAACTCTTCAGGGTTTGGCAAGACATTCTACTGCTAAGAACAAAATCTGTGATGCTGGCCCTTTAAATATTTGACAAAGGAACATGATAAGTGACCCAAGGAGGAATACACCAAGAGCAGCAGAGCAAGGCGCCTGGGGTTTTATGCATAGCTCCACTGCACCACCTGGTCTAAAAGGAAGGGGTTGAGAGCAGTTATGCAGCCGGATCCCATTGCCTCCCCTTTCCACAAGGGGAGATTACAGTGCATCATGGGAGATGTAGTCCAACCAGGAAATGCTGCTCATAGGGGAGAACGTGGCATTAATTTGTTCTCTGTGACCCCTTCAGTCCTTGGCCATTGTGAACAGAGGTGCAGACGACAAAGGGAGATGTATCCTGTAGATACTGCATTGGGAGCATGGTGCATTGTAGCAGAAGATGTTAGTGATGGCGAGATTGAGATGTTTCCAGCCTTTTTCCTCCTGTGATGCTGTAACCAGGCATGTACTTTCTGGTCATTTCTCCACAGATCCTGGGCCCAATATTCAACAATGGGTCTCTTTCACATGCCGTCCTAATCCCATGTATGTTTGGTCAAATTGAGACGTAAGCACTTAGGTACCTCAAATGAGGATGCAGAGACTAAGTGCCAGTGTGAGATTCCCATGGCTGATTGGCCTTCCCATATGGAATTCTGCCCTCAGTACAGAAGCAAGTCTTCTGGCATCATCTCTGCTCCTGCTGTTTATTGTTCAGCCTGGGACAATAATTTGTGGCATTCATGGGAGGACCAAAGGTGAGTGCAGCATCCTACAACAGGCCTGAGTTTAGTTGGGAGTATGCACAGCAGAGACCCAAACGGCTCCGTTTCCCATACACAAGATGGAAAACACACACCCTCGACCCAGGTAATTTATTTCAGAGGAAGGAAACCAACAAAGAAAAAACCAATGACACATCTGCATAGTAGAGTGTGTGACAGAACATCACTCGCTCCATCTTCACCTGACATACAGCACTATACCCAGCCCCTGACACAGGCAGGGAGACATCTTTGATTTAAAGGGCCAGCACAGAGAAAACAATCTTCATCTCCCCTCATTTACGAACACCACATAACATTTTGGCTTCTTAAGAGGCCCTTCCCTAGAAATGAGAGGTGTTTGGTTAGGAGAAGAGCTCACAAGACAGCTTCAGACATGGTGTTACCCACTCACCTAAGCACCCTTTAAGGTATATCTACACTGCAATGCGTTAATAGGACTCGAATCTGTGGACCCTGGGTTTGCAAGCCCAGGACTTGAGCATCAACACTGCATATTGACCCTAGGCTTAGAATTTCAGGACCCATACCCAAACTCGGCGCTCCAGACGGCAGTATGGAAACCCAACTCAAACTGCCATATCCTGGGCTTCCTAGAGCCCTCTCTAGAGGTGGCTTCTCTAACCCCTGGTTCGTGGTGCAGCGTGGGAAAACTTGGCTATCCACACCGCATGTTGTTGCAGCTCATCAACACATCCTGCCGAGCTGTCTTTTGGGTTTGCACACTCCTGGCAACCCGGAGCCAGCAGCATGTCACCATGTACTAAATGGGAAGGCAATATAAAGGTCTTACTTCACTTAACAGCCTGGCACATCTCTGTAAGAATGTGCGAGTTTCTAGTAAACAACAACAACAAAAAATTAAATGCTTGTTTCACTGTTTTGAGCTTCCTGGTCTCTAGCATGAATTCTATGTGGTGGTGGTGCGGGAGGGCATCATATGCCTTGAATGAAAACACGTTGCTGCCCATGGTTTGTAATACATTTTGTATTGGGTTGTAAACCACAAATCCCGATATTCCTGGATGCTTCTGCCTCTTGTGTTTCTGGTGCCAGTTCCATGGTGGGCAGCGCCTCTTGAGTGACAGAAGAAAGCTCCTCTGAGTGGGAACCTGGAATATGCTGCAGCTTTTCTGGCAGCAAAGCCACCTTGATCACCGGTGTGAGTACGAGAGTCACTTTGGCAGCTTGATCCGGTGCTGGCTGGCTCCAGTCCAGTGCTATGCTGGGGGGGGAGGGGGGAAAGAAGGAGGGAGGTCGTGGTCCTGGCCAGGGCCGGCTCTAGGTTTTTTGCCGCCCCAAGCAAAAAAAATTTTGGCTGCCCCTCGTCCCAGCCCTGGGCTCCTCGCCGGACCCCCCTGCTGCCCCAGCCCTGGGCTCTCCCCCCCTCCACCCACACCCCCTGCCACACCAGCTTTGGGATCCCTCATTCCCGCCCACCATTGCCCTCCCACACACACCTCCTGCAGCCCCAGCCCTGGGCTCTCTCCCCCCCAACCTGCACCTTCCTTCCGCCGCAGCCCTGGGTCACTGGTAACTCGGTCCCACGACAGGTCATTCAGCAGGAATTTTAGATGTGCACAGAACACAGACAGGATTGGTTCCCACATGGTTACAGAACTGCAGTAAAGTGAAACAATTTTCAGCTTGTGTGATTGGAGGATATCTGGATGCATATTATAAGACTGTCCTACATAAATGAAGAAAAGTTGAGGTGCCTTTATTATTCTTTTGTTCCTCTCTTTCTTTCTATGGGGAATTTGCCAATGCGATATGACTGTCTTCCTTTTAAACAAAACAAACAAACAAACAAACAAACAAACAAACAAACAAAAAAGGCAATGGCAGTTGAAAATAGCAATTCCAGTCCTAATAACCACTGGGAAGCATTTCTTGCTCAATTTTATCCTACTTTTTCTACAGCAGGTTACAGTGGATCAGTATATTTGATTTGGGAGAAATGAAGTAACAGCTGCCCAAACTGAGCTTGAGCACTCCTGAATTTTGAGGTGTTCAAATCTGGAAGGCAGGTGCTGGGGGGGGCGGGGGGGCTGTGGCTCTGCGGGGGAGCATGGCAGCATGTATGCAGCAGTGTGTCTGGCGCTGCGTGGAGCCAGACACGCTGGTCTGAGTGGCACAGTAAGGGGGCTGGGGGGTTGGATGGGGTGGAGGTTCGGGGGGGGGCAGTCACGGGCAGGGAGAAGAGGGGTTAGATGGGTCAGGGGTTGGGGGCACAGTCAGGGGACAGGCAGCGGTTGGATAGGCATGGGAGTCCCGGGGGTTTGTCAGGGGACAGGTAAGGGGTGGGGTTCTAGGGGGGAAGTTGGGGGAGGGTCTCAGGAGGGGGCAGTTGGGGATAAGGAGAAAGGAGGCTTAGATAGGGGGTGGGATCCTGGGGGCAGTTAGGGGCAGGGGTCTTAGGAGGGGGTGATCAGGGGACAGGGAGCAGGGGGGTTGGATCGGTTGGGGTTTCTGTGGGGGGCAGTCGGAGGGAGTGGATGGGGGCAGGGTGGGGCTACCCTCCCTCCCCGTGGAGTGTCCTATTTTTTGAATGTTAAAATATGATATCCCTACCTTCACAGTGCAGCTCTCCATTCACTGCAGCATGAGGTCTCTGCTACCTCACTCCCTCCCCCTCTTTCTTATTGGTAGTGGCCAAGGGAATGCTGGGAAGTGTAGTTCTTTCCCTGCTCCAGGGCTGGCTCTATAGGCAGGGAGCTAACCAAGGAACTACAGCTCCCAAGGCCCCCTGTTGGTTCCCATGCTGGATCCCTGCCGCCCCTGAAAATGGGCTGCCCCAAGCACGTGCTTGCTTTGCTGGTGCCTAGAGCCGCCCCTGGTCCTGGCTGACTGGGCTGTTGTGAAAGGCTGGTGGGCTCGGTGCAGTACCCAGCACACAGCCAAACTCCTCATAAAAGGGGCAGGATGGGGGTGAGTTCCCAGAGTTTCTCATCCCTGGCTTTCCGGTAGTCAGTCTGGAGCCCAGTAATGCTCTCCCCGCACTGATCACTGGTCTGGTGAATCCCCTGTGCTGCCGACTGCTTCACTGTTTCCTGGTACACCTGGTCATTCCTGGAATTCTTAGCTAAAGTGGATCTGTTTGCTTGCCTCACCCCAGAGATTAACCACAATCCGGCTGTGCCCCTGTGACCAGCCCGCAGTGCACTTGGCAAGGCTTCCACCAGCTGAGACCCTTCGCATCGCTGGCCACTACAAATGCAGGAGGAGGGTCGCCGCGCTTGCAGCTAAGCGGGCGGAACAAAATGGAAGGGTTACATGCTGAGCATCTGGGGCTGAGGGGGGCATTGCTTCAGTTTTCTGGGAGTTGATTGGCTAGTCTTGGGATAGCAAGGACAAAAGACTCCATCCCAAGGGATTGTGGGATAGTGTTGGCGAACTATCAGGACCTGAGTCTAGGGGCCTGAACCCAAGTTGCGGGCACATGCAAAACAATTGTGTCCAAGTCCCTGTGGGATCAGGGCTTGAATTTTCCACTCCGTTTGGTCATGGGACCCGGGTGCAACTGAGACAGAATTGTGTATAGACAGAACGGGGGGTTGGCCCAAGCCTGTGTCCGAGCCCGGGCTTGCTTTGCAGTGTAGACACACCATGAGGGTAACCACTCACCCATTCCTGGAACTCCAGCTATTTTGTAATTCCAGGAATGATATGTCCCTGCTCATTCTGATGTGACCCTGTCCCTGCCGGTGACCTTGTGTGCAAAGTCATGCAGGTGGGAGGCAGAGCAGCACACTCTTCCAAATGGTGTTCCCTGTCTGATGCTGGAGAAGCCACAGCTGGTTTTGTTTCTGTACTGAATGGGGCACAAAAAGAGGACTGTCCAGTTTATAACCGGTCCAGTGACCTCCCTACATACATTGAGTGGTTTCTTGTCATGCACCGTGGGGCAGAAGACGGCAATCAAAGGAGGACTGTTGGCCTTTGTACTTTTGTTTTGACTGGTGGATGAGAGCATCACGTTGAAGGAGAGGTAAAATCTGAGGCCTCCAACAGCAAACTCCACAACTCTCTGGAAACTGGACCCTTGACTTTCTCATTTTCTAAATAAACCCCCCCTGAGCTCACGTGCAGGGAGACGCCGCCACCTCAGCTCATTTTGCTGGGCAGGAAAGATCAGAGGCTCTGTACTCTCAGCCACAGCGCCTGCTGCTTTGAAGTGAATCCCAAAGGAAACACTCCTCCTTTGCCCCAATTAAAAAGCAATAACATTTAGTTTCATTTTTAAAAACTCGGGTTAGGAAACATGCCACAGAATCCCCCCCTTTCCATTGGGGAAGATGTCTAATACCTCTGGGCCAGATCCGTTGCTGGTGTACATCAGTGTAGCTTCCTTGAAATCAATAGAGCTCTGCTGATTTACACCAACTGAGGATATGGCCCCTATTCTTTCCAGGCAGCTCAAGGAAATCCAGCAAATTAAGCTCAGGCTGACATCAGTATCCTGTGGATATTTGGAGATGAGAAACCCAAACCCACCTCTGGAATTCCCCACTGTGATCCCAACAATTAATTCTGCCCAATGTTTTAGGCAATTCTGTAGTGTTTTTCTAGTGTTTGAAGGAGCCAGAAGCCCTTTAAGAACATGACCTGCTGTGCAGGAATCCCTTTGCTCCCTAGTGAAGTGCAGCCACCTCTGGGGTGGAACACAGCCTCTCTTTGACAGTGTGTGGCACAGTTTGAGGATAACACAGCAGTTTAGGACAGGAGTGCTGGAGAACAGAGCATGTGGTACGAACGATCCGCCCTGGTTCCTCGGGGAATATCTAGAGGAGATGATCAATCTTTTCCATCTCTAGCTTCTTCGGCTCAATGACTTAGTGAGAGAGGAACCTGAACACGAGCCTGTGGGAAAAGAGAAACAGGACTGGGGAAAACTGCAAACTCCATCACACAGCTTCATTCCCTAGCACTCTGTTGTACATTAAATTGAGTCTTTTCCTTTTCCCGCTCGGTCTTGTACAGTCCTTCTAATTTGGAGTGAGGTGCATTGTTGGTAGTCCAGTGAAGCTGCCAGTACCTTACCTGTTCTCTGGACAGAGCTTTGTAGAAGCTCCTCCCACTTACGCTGGTGTATATCAGTGGTAAGTCCATCAAACTCAATGGAAGCGCGCTGGAGGAAAGCCAGTGTAAAAGGAAAATCAGGCCACGGGATTGTTGTTCCAGCTCCAGAATCACAGAGACATCTTTATATACAGCCCTAAAATGAAATTATAAGAACCTTTGCATGAAGCTTGAAATGAACCTGAACTGGAAACATCTCTGAGGTGTAATAGGCAGAGATCCAAATAGATCACTAGAAAGGCCACTCTGAGGGTATTCTTGATCAGACGAATCAGGAAGTGCTGGAAATATCCCCAAAGAGCCTGTTCCCAGGAGATCTTTGGGCAGAGAAACTTGGTTTATGATCTGATGGTTTTTCAAACTGTCTGAGGCTTGCTCATCGCCATAGAGAGTCCAATACTAAATAATGCAAAGTATGTGCTTGGCGTCATGGCCAGGCTTGTATACAAGGATGGACAAATTGGAACCTCCTCAAACCCGACTCGTACGCTGCCCGACCAGACTCCAGAGGGGGCCAGACTGAGAAGAACTGGCAAAATACCACAAAGAATACCTGTTTCGATGACATTTCCAGCCCAGTTCTGCTGGCTCAAGTGGTGCAGAGAGTTTGGATAAACTTCAGGTCAGCAGCCAGACAAAACCTACTCCGGGCCTTGAGAGGTTCGCCGATCACCCATTGAATATGGTCCTCTGTCTGTCCACACCCCTTTCTTTTGTCCTTTTCCACGTGTAGTTCAGAGAAGGAAGGTCTGAGGAAACCCAAGACAGCTAGATCCATGGGATTTCAAGCCAGAGACAACATCTTCAGTGAAAGCCCTCAACCATGCATGTCCTTATCCAATGGGATATGAGTCCTGGTGTTGCCTTGAGATAAGCAGAAAGAGAGGCAAACGCATAAACCACACGTGAGATCAGGAAGCTATTTGGTCCTCACATTCCTCTTCCCCCTAGGGTACTTTTCCTTAAGGTAGCCATTGATCTTTGGCAGGCGGACACCGATGAACAGTCAGTCAATCCATCAACGACAGGCTGACATAAAACAGTGGTACATAAAACAGCCTCCAGCATGCTTTAGGACACGCTCCCTGGATTGGGGAAATGCAGATTGTGCATTCATTCCAATGAACTTTTTAGGTATTTTTCTTTATTACAGAAAATATCAATAATCTGGGAAAGATCTGCAGGGAAGGAGCCTGGGGAAATTCTCCTTCTGATGAAATTCTGGCAGGAAGATCCCCATGTTTTATTCATGTAACGAGACTGTACCGGCCTCCAGAAAATCTTGCCAATTTTTTTGGATGAGCTGTAGGCTGGGCTGTACGGTAGTAGAAAAAAGATCATTGAATTCAACTCCACGTGTATTTGAATGAACATTTCCAGATGAGTTTCAATTTTATAGACATTATAACTAGAAAAGCTTTATTAAGCTATTAGAGCCCTTCCTCAGGGACTGGTGCTGTATTACTGCTTATCCTATATATTGCTAGTCATTTGTCCAGTCCAAGTAATGGGGAGATTATTCCACAGATCTCACTGTCGCAAATTCCTCTTGGTACTCACCCAGATTTCAATGTTGTTAATTCACTCCCGCTTTTCTATTTCTTCCCCCCTCCCCCGCCTCCCTGCCAGCACCCTGGCTCATTCCTCTCTCACCTATGGTATTTGCATATAACTGTCAAATAGCTGTAAACAATGATGATGTTCCCCCACCTCCCCCAAATCACATAGCCAAGCAGTCCATAGTGAGGCCCTGATTCTACAACTTCTAATGGAGGGAGCAACTTTGCACAGTTCGTAGTTCAATGGGGTTCAAAGTTTTACTGATGTGCCTATGTGTTTGCAGGCTCAGGGCCTTGGCGATTAATCTTTCCACACAAGCCAACTCCTTCGGGCTCCTGGCTTTACATTCAGCTTTGGACCCATCCTGGAAAAGAAACTTGTGTCATTCAACAAACTTGTTGACCTACTTAGGACAGAGGCAACCTGTACCTGCTGAATGGGTGGGTCAGAGTGAGGGCAGTGACTTGAGCAGATGTTACTGAGCATGCTCAGTACAAACCAAGCAGCAAATCTGGGGACAGAGGCACCGACCTTCTGAGTTTCCAAGGGGTGCTCGAACCCTGCTCTACCCAAGGCCCTGCCCCCACTCCACCCCTTCTCCCGCCCTGGCTCTTCCTGCCCCATTCTGCCCCTCCCCCACCTCTTCCTGCCTCCTCTCCTTCCCCTCCTCCCCTGCACCTCCTGCACACCACTGAACAGCTGATCGCAGCGGGCAGGAGGCGCTGGGAAGGAGGGGTTGGAGCTGATTGGCAGAGCCCGCTGGCAGGCGGGAGGACTGGGACAGGAGAGGAGATGATCCGTGAGGCTGCTGGTGGGTGCTGAGCACCCACTATTTTTTTCCGTGTGTGCTCCTGCAGATGCAGATGATTTCTCTTGTAAGTAAAGGATACACTGGGGTGTGTCAGAGGGTGGTCCCCAGAGAGTCCCTTCAGGCCTTGATCACAGACCACAACCATTCCAGGTCTCCTTCATCACTCCATGTTTTATTGTAATTTTACAGTGAGTCACCAGCGTTCCCATTTACTTCAGGGGAAGGGGTCAGTAGCAGCAGCCAATCCTGCCCGCTTCTGCCTTCCCTCCGGTTCCCCTCTCTTCATGTCAACTCCTATAATCCCAGCTGCTTGGGGCTGGCTTCCAATTAACCCTTCAACTGTACCTCTGCTCTGTTAATTGATGTCCTCTGTCAACTACATGTCTCCCAGTAAGGTCCCAATTCATATAGAGTGGTGGGTATTAGTGTGAGAAGGTGCTGAAAGTGGAAAGGAGTCACCACGCACACAAATCATACAGAGAGACATGTACATAGGCGGGTACTGTGTGCACCCATATACGCATACAAAGGGGTGTGTCTGCGCTGTGATCTATATTCCGCTTCATAGGGGAGCAGATGCTGACTAGGATGGGTCTGTGACTCTTCACGCCATGTCACTGGGTGCTTGTTCGTTTTGTCTATGTCAGGTCTCAGGAGGGATTTTCACTGATCGCACATTGTCCTCTGTTTGGCTCTGAAGTTGTATTGATGGCTGTGAGTTAGGTTCTTCTGGCATGAATTTTAAACAGCATTTAAAAATCAAACACGCAAATCAACCCAGATAAGGGATCTGCCCAGAGGACTTGCATTTGGTATCTTCCCTAAGGAGAGCATGGGGCCAGCCTACTGATCAGTTTTAGCTCTGGTATCCATACAGGGCTGGCACCTTTGGGGTGTCACAGCCTGAAGCCCTTCATGGTTTGTGTGCGGAACCAGGATGTCTGAATACAGCCACCACCCCAATTCTCAGTCAGTATGGGAGGATATTGGACTGGATCTTGTCTTTTGTGGAGGAGGGGAGATCGATATGCAGGATGCCATTAGCACAGCTCTTTTCCGTTGTGTGCAAGGATGGCTGAATTTCAGAGGGTTTGCATGGAAGAGTTCTGGTATTTCTTGGGCTGCTTTGGGGATGGACTGAAACAGAAGTCATGCTGCATCCTTTGTGTCAGAAGGTGGGGCTGGCTGATTAGCCAAGTCAACAGCTGCTCCCCTGTGAATGTACATATCACAGCATATACACTCCCATTTGTGCATGTATATGGATGCACACAGGTATACACATCTCTCTATATATGATTTGTGTGTATGATGACTCCTTTCCACTAGTGTGTGGGGAGCCAGTGACCTGTGCTTGTGGCATATATAGCACATGTGGCCTATGACCCAGCTTGTCAGAGAGAAAATGATGTCATTGTCTTATTCCAAGTTTGTAGAGGAGGAAGCAGGTCCCATTACTGAGACCTCTGGGACTTGTACTCCTTGGAACGTCAGAAGTGAGTGGGAGACCTTGGCCAACACGTCGGCCAAGTGGACAATTTACTAGCCCACCCCCAATGAACCAGATAGGACCCAGGAGGATGGAATCAGAGGGGCCCTAGAAATAGAGAAGCTATTAACTTTTTTGCCTAGAAGCATATGGATTTAAGGCTTCGTGTTAATTGGTCTTCAGCAGGGAGAGTCTTGCTGTGGAAAACCAATTCCATGTGTATTGGCAGTTTTCTCTCCTCTCAACTGAGGAGGTAGGAGTGCTGAAACTTTGATAAAGACGTGTTTTCCCCCAGGTGTTTCTCAGGTATTTGACTGAAATAAATCAATGCTTCCCAAACAAAGGCAATAAATCAAACAAACAAATAGTAAAAAAAAAAATCCATGTGTTCTAAATAACATGACTAAAGCCCAGTGTTCAGTGTCTTATGATGTCACCTGTTCTCAAGACATCCATGGAGTTCTAGGAGAGACAAGGGATAAAATGATTAGTCACTTGAAAATGAGGCTTAGCTGTCTAAGTCACTTATGCCTTGCAACCCTGGGTGGAGTAACACCTGAACACCTTTAAAAATCTGGGCTGTGCTTCATAAATCATTTAGGTGCTTTGGAAAATTTTACCTTAGACCTATATTTCTGGGAGGAAATCCTGGCTCCACTGAAGTCAAGGGAAGTTTTGCCTGTGGAGATATTTGTTTCTGGATTAGGTTTGATGCTGAATCAGACACAGGAATTGGGGTCAGTGGGTGCTGAAACTTTGTAAATTTTTCTCATGAGATCTTGGACCTGAAATCATTTAAATTTCACAAGAAAGATCAGCTGCATCTAAATTGAAACAGAAAATTAGGTACTTCCTAGTTTTGGAATGAACCCTTGAGTTAAAACTGTAGGGACAGATTTGGAGTAAGGGGATTCAAATTACACACACACACAATTCAATTACATTCAGATGTGAGGTTCTTTTTTTATCTTATCCCTATTCCTTTATCCTAAATGATGATCCATTCAATGTAAGGGCAGAGGAAATATCTTTAACAAACATATTTTCATCCTCCTGTAACTACTTTGCATTGAGTGCCTTAGGATTTTGCCATATCAGACAAAATTATTGGTCCAATAAATCCATTTACCCACCTCTGGAGGCAGCCAATACCCAGTGGCCTCAGAGGATGGGAAAATTCCACAATTGCACCTGGTCAACTGGCTACATATGAGGGAAATGGTCCTTCCTGACCCCTTCAGGTTATCAGCTGATGCCCTGAAGCATCAGACTTGTTTGCCTGCACAGCTACCAATATAATAATCATTAATAAATCTATGCAAGGCAGAGTTTAGCTACAGTGTTTGATTGAGCTTCAGCAGCAGTTTAGGGGGCTGCAAGAAGTAAAAATTACTTAGATTGTAAGATCTATGGGGCAGGGACTGTCTTTTCATTCTGTGTTTGTACAGCACTGAGCACACTGGGGTCCTGGTCTGTGACTCCTAAACCTGCCACAAAATAGATTAAAATGAAAATCCTGCCTTCTTTCTCATTACTGTTGTGAAGAAAAAAAAAAAAACAACGAGTGGTGCTGTCTGGATAGCTCTGTCCTAATTAGCTGGTCTCTGGCATTTGAAGTCAACGGGTGAGTTCATTCCTGTGCTATGCTTTGAATAATATGGGCAAAACCTTTTGACATATGTACATGGCTAGACTGAAACGATAGAGATTGCTAACCGTGTCCTAATATGAGACAATATATTGGCCTTTCTACATCTAGTGTGAAATTGCACAAGGAGCCAAACTCAGAGGTAGGTCTGGATGTAGCATATGTCTAAATTGGTGTAAGTTACCCCACCCTCCAGCCCCCCCTTGCTCATCCGTGATGGGACAGAGCAGGCTCCGTCTAGCCTCACACCAATGTAACCCCCACCCCCACGTCACCTCTGAGTGTACCTGGGTGTATGCTGGTGTCACTTACACAACAAGGGGCCAAAGGAGAAGAATGTAGCAAATAAAGCTGCTAATGGGGTGCAAGGAGGCGTAAATCAGACTTCCGCTTTCTAATCTAATCGACACCTTCTTACTGCTCCTCGGGATGTCAGGACGCCACAGCAGCCTCCTTTCGTATCCACCCCACGCTGGATATGGCCATCAGCTTGCACATCAGCTTTGACGTTTGGCCTAAGGGGGTTTGTGAAGGGCTGGAAACTCTGCCTGCTCTGTCTACAAGGGAAAGATTGTCTGGAAAAGCAGTATTCTCTCATCTGGCCAAGAGAGATTAATATTAATATTAATCTATTAATAACGGGGTCGGAGCATACAGCAGTCAGGCGGGAGAGCTGAGAGATGTGCCATGCCATCCCAGCCCATCCATTAAATGGGACGCTCTCACATAGAGGTGACCAGGTCTGTAGTTTCCCATGAGACATGCTGTGCTCTCATGCTATAAGAGGAGGGTCCGTCATTCACCCAGCGCCAGATCCACTGCTAGAGGAAGGCTCCGTCAGTGTTCTCACTGCACACCTCTATTTCAGGGCATTTCAAGTCTGCTGACAGAATTGTGGCTGGCAGGCAAGGTCTCAAGTCAGAGCAAAGCTCTCCTCCAGTGGAAGTGACACTGGAATGGACGTGTTCTACACTGGAAAGCCATTCCCGCTCGCCTCCAAGGACACAGGCTCCAATAGCCGAGAACAATGTGCAGCTTAAAGGGGCAATGCCAAGACCAAGTTCGCCAAGAGGCCCTCCTTAAACGTGGCAGCATTTGCTATGGCAGATACTGCCTCTGCCACCAACCTGCCTTTACTGCACCCGGCCAACTGCGCTCTTCTCTGCATGCGTGAGGCGGAAGCTGCCATGTTTGCTGTGGGCACATGAAGGGAGGATTCGGCCTTCAGACAAGCCCAGATGTTATACTCCAAGCACAGGCATCATCCTTAGTGTAAAGAGATATGCCCACCCCTCCTCTTCCCAAGTCCATGCAGGCACACCCCCACCCGAAGAGCTGGTCATGCAGGGGGGTCGGTGTTTGTGGCATCTAGGTGCCACTGAGTGGTTCTGGCGCTGCTGGGAGAGGGCAGGTTGATGGTGCAGCAGTGAGAGGCAGCAGCAGTGTCAGATCATTGGTCCAGGATTGGCATGAAGATGTTTCCCTGATGCATGAGCTGTGTGCTGCCAGGGACCTTGGCAGGGGCTGAGGTGAAGAGATCCTCTCCGGAGAGCCACAGAGCAGTTGGGGAGCCACTTTGCAGCTGCTGTTGCAAATTCAGGGCTGTAGAATCACTTGCAACTCGTCCTTGCCTGCTCCAGGGTGGTGGGGAGAGTGGATGGCTAATGCATCCAGCTCTCTCCCTGATTCTTTCTCCCCCCGGTGTGCTGGTGTGCAATGGCACAGCACCCCAGCCACAGAGCCCCTCTCTGCAGCATGATCCCCCCCTCCCCTTCCCACTGTGTGAGTGCTGCTGTGGAGGTGGCAGGTCGGCAGGACATACCCTTAAGTGAACTGTGTGTATGTAACAGAACTGGGATGCAGGAGAAATTCTGAAGCTTCTCAGCTCCCCATGTGATATTTCAGCACTAAGGATTTTTGCAAACTGGAGGGAGTGGCCAAAGTCTCCTCACTCCCATAAGTTTACATTTACACACTACTCCCTCTGAAATAGAGCTCCAGTCTCAGCCATGATATGCAGTCTCTCTGTCCCTCCATTGAGCCTGTACAGCATATGTAAGATGGGGCACAAGTAGGAAGGAAAAGAAGATCCTAGAGGTTGGCATTCCATGCTTGTCTGCCTGATGCATCTCGGCCCTGAGATTCTGCTCTCCCTTGGACGGGGGTGGGGGGAGGGAGAGGATGCAGAATATTGCATCTGTCTTATCAGTGCTGCATCATTCACTGCCATGAATGATTGCGAGAATCACAGTCCATGTTAAACAGGAGGCATTTATTGGAGAAAATGGCTACAGCAATAGAGACAAGCAAACAGGCTTCCACCCAGCTCCAGTCCCAGCTTTGTCTCCCTTGTTTACCAGAGATCACAACCTGGCTGGAGCTCTATACAGCGCACAGTGACACAATGCGGCTGAATAACACATGACAAGTAAATAAATCATTACATACATGTGCTATCTCCGTGCCTCCCAAATATATATGAGTGCTCTACATACACAAGTGGGCTTTCTCTCCCCTTCGTCTTTCTAGGAGTAGGAGGGACTTTCCAGCTCTGCCGTGCACTCTCCTTAGCCATATGTTCGTATTCTTCTTTCCCCATTCAGAGTGCAAGCCAAGGAGCATATCTGGTGCGGTGTAATAATCACCAGTGTTCTGAGAAGGCTGAGAGGAGGTCGAAAACTCCCCACCAGACTCTTCACTGCCAATATCAGATGAGATGGTTAAGTTTAGTTCCCATGAAAATGAGAGCCCGGTAGAGCCCAGGGACAGAGCTGGCAGGCAAAGGGTGAGCCTCCTTGCTCAGAAGGACCAATTCACTTCAGTCCTGGCCTTCGTTCTTAGCAAGTGATACCACTTGATGCTTTTGGCTGCTGGCTGACTGATCCTGGAGCCAGGTTTATGAAGGAACAAGACAGCAGAGCTTCAGGGATTCTGGTCTGTATCAGATCCTGAAACATTTGTGTCTCTCTCAAAACATTTCAACCTTGAGTTGCAGACAGTTTTCTGTGATGTCTGGGAAGGAGTCGTTCATGGTCTTGGGCACTACCCCCTCTGGAATTACCAGGCCAAACACTCCTCCCAGTGGACTTCCCCGAGCCAGCTGGGATGAGAAATTGGCGCAGCTCATTCCTTGTGAGCACTACGGCAGCTTGCATGAGCACTCTTTTCCTGGGCTAACGGTTTCTGTCCTACACGTGTTCAGCAGATTTTCCGCTCCCCTTTCTGCCCTGCCCTCCTCTCCTGTCCCTGTCTAGAGAACCAGGGTGAAGCTGAGCACATCATTTTTGTCGTTCTTAATTTTCTGGGCCATTTTTCATTTTTGTGCCACCCAGAATTAAAATCCCACCCGCCTCTCTCACCCAGCCCTAGCTGGGATGCTGCATGTGAAGGATGTGTAGGATCAAGCCCTTGAAGCAAAAGCCCGTAATTACCCCAAACAATGCCTGTTTGAGTCACATCCTGCAGGCTCAGGAAGTCAGGCTGAACACCTGAAGTTTGGCTGAACCCATCGCTACCCCCAAGGTGGCCCCTGTATGCCCTGCAGGGCCATAAAAGCCCCATAGCCAGCTATGAGATCCTGGTGCGGCCATTGCATAGGGCAGTCACTGCCCTGCCCAGACCTCCTCTCTCGTCTTGGAGGTGTTAGGAACAGGGTGTTCCTGTAGCCCACACGGCTGTGAGGATTCCTGGCTGCTGCAGCAGGAGGCCCATGGACGACTGGGGCAGGGGAGCATCCTAAATTAAAGCAGCTCTTAGCAACACCTGGGGCTGCACTAGCCCATTGCAACGTAAAGCTGATGGAGCCACAGCACAGAATCTCAGCCAGTGGCTTTGCCAGAGTGTCTCCTGATGTGTGCTGGGGTAAATGGGGTGAGGATCGGGCCCTCTGTGTGTCTTCAATGAGTGCCCAGTGACAGGCTGCCATTGCAGCGCCACATGAATAAATACAAATGGAGAAAGAGGTCTGCAATCGACACACCCAGCTCCCCTAGCTCAGACCCCAGAGGCGGTGTAACCCAGCTAGAAGCCACCAGCTGGGAACTGGTGCTGGGAGTCTGGTTAACATTTACAGCAACTTATACATGTGCGTCGTGGCAGATCTTTCCTTCCTGAACAAGTGCGCATGTCAAGGTCACCAACTTCCAGGGGCACAGCAGTTTATCCCAAACATTAGAGGCCAAATTCTGTTCTCAGTTACACTGGTGTGCAAATTCAGCGTGAACGCCCTTGAGTTCAAGCGAGCTCTTCTGGATTTACACCGCTGTAACACCGCAGGATTTTCCCCACTGTCCCTGCTTCTGCTCTCACACTGGTGTAAATCAGGAGGGACACCAAAGAAATTGGTGGAGCTACCCCAGTGTAAAACAGTTGTAAGTGAGATCCAAGTTGGTCCCTCAAACGTTTTCCTTGCACCGCTGCAGATCATAGATAGGAGAGTTTGGAAGAAGACAAAATCTGACTGGAGGTTACTGGAACATCTGGAGTAAAAACAAATGCTTCTTCTGTAAAATAACACTTAGCAAAGATGCCAAGGGAATGTAAAAACAGGCCCAATCCTGCTCCATGGAAATCAGTGACAATCTTCTCACTGGACTTCAGTAGGAGCTGGATTGTTCCCATCTGATGGTGATACAGTACAAATGTTGTGTCTCAATTATATCCCACAGCCATTAGAATTTTAAAAGCTTTCTCTGCGTCTTCCTGCTGGGACGGCTTTGCCAAGCACTTGAAAATGGTTTTCAGACAGGCCCCAAATGACAGGCAGAATCAGATGCACTACCACGCAGATTATTTAGGGGTCAGTTTTCAAAGGGACAGACAGCACTTATGACAGTCAATGGGCATTCAGGTCCTAACTTTCCGTTGTGCCTTTGAAAATCTCCCCCTCGCAGCTTGTGATTTATACTGTACTATTCTTTGGGAGTGTCCACCCCGCTCTAGAGCAGTTCATCTGTGAATGCTGCGCAGGAGTGTAGGGAGGCCAACGTGCACACCAGCATAAGCCACACCCACTCCATGTGGTGCTCTGTATCCCTCTAGTGGCCGTGAGCCACACCTAGAAGGGAGCCTGCTACAGCCTGGGTGAACAGAGGTGGGTCTCTTAATTCAGACAGTAGTGACGCGTGCCCAGAGGTCTCAGGTTCAGTGCCTGCTGCCAGTGAGGGACTCAGGGTGAGCTGTACACTAATGATACACAGAAGTTCTTGTGCAGAAACACGGCATCTGGATTGGAGAGACCCAAAGAAGACCCAAGGATCTTGGAGCCACTGAATGCTAAATCTGTGCAAGTTGCACTGCTTTGCTGCTCACAAGGGTTTTCTGGCCAGCTGACACCCCACTGTGGCTTTCCCTGCTGCTACATCTGTGCTGAATTTGGCCCTACCCCTGGGTGCTTTAAGGAGGTTTCTATAATCCCATGGTTTGTTGGCTTGAGACAAGCAGCCATCATCCCCATGTGGCTGGGTTGGTTCATGATAGACGCCACATGTGGAGGCTAATAATCCCAAATATATTTTCATTTTTGCTCCTTTTAAGGGTGTTACCATTCATTGTGAAGCACCTTACAGATTCCCTCTGTAGGAATCATCTGAGGCGGAAATGCAGCCATCTCTGGGGTGGCGGGCAGTAGCAAGACAGTGCAGAGCACATCACGCAAGAATAGTGGGGAAGAGTAAATATGGCTAAGGTTATTGGGAAAGACCCCCTGCTCCTACAAAAGCTGCAAAGTTACCTTTAAAGTCCATGTAGCGCAGGGAAGACTTCAGTTTGAAGGTGCAAACTGCACACAAGCAGTCAACTTCATGCAAGTCAGTTGATCTACCTCATAGGTGTGAAGGGTAATGCTCATTCTGCTGGAATTCATACCTGAGATTCCACGGAGCATAGCTATTTCAAACCACCTCATAGGCCCTTAATGCAGCCCATTCCTGCTTTGCTACACCTGTTTAGGTGCACAGATAATTACAAAACAGAGACAAGCTCCAGTTATGATATTTGGGCTGAGTTGAAGAGTGTTCACTACTGGGATGTTCATTCAGCCCATTATTATGGTGTATGCATCTGTTATGACCCGTTTTCTGAGTACGGGATCTTTAAAGGGAAGGAAGTCCCTAATTCTACCCCATTTTGTTTTCAGATGCAGCCTTCTCCAGAAGGGCCATGCACACATGGTGCTCTCCGTCACTGGGCAATGGCTTTGCTTCAAAATCTGCTGATTGTTAATCCCACAGAGAAGGGCCATTTGCCAACTTCGGCTCTGGACATGGGTCCAGATTGGGCTCTGGAATAGCTGGATCTTGCATGTGGGGTTTCTACATGACTGGCAATTTTAAAGGGAAGATTGGAAGTTTCTAAAAGATCTGTTCTGGTTCAAAGAGCAAGTATTTTGGGGCAGTTCTCTGGCCTGTGTTATACAGGTCAGACTAGATGATCACAGTGATCCCTTGTGGCCTTAGAAACTATGAAAACATCTACAATTAAAGCCTAAGTAGGCTGAATAGGGAGTCGGCAGGATACACATGTTTTGTACAATATGTGTCAGTCGCTAAGTGCTATTAAGTGCCTTGATTGGACACCCTGTAGCTCTCTGGTAGGTCTCTGCTGATAGCTCAGAATTTGTTTCCCCTTTGCATTGGAGATATTTCTCCGTTATTTATTTTTGCGTGAGAAAACATGTTTTCATTCCAATCCTCTAGCAACCCTTGACCTCTCCCTGCCGGCCCTGTCCCCGTGACTGACCAGACGAAGGAATGTGAATGAAGGAAGTGCTATAAAGGAGAAATATTGCTGCCTTGTAAATTCCCTGTAGCACAGAAAGAGATTTCAAAATAAACAGCTGCAGCCTAGCAAAGCATAACTCAGCCATGCAAAATTCATCACCAGCTAATGCAAAGGAGAGAGGTTTGAAACTGACATGAGAGCTCCTAATTACTCCTTTTCTGCAGAGGCTCCTGTCAGAAAGCATGGCAACTGCTGCTGCCCAATTCCTGGTGGATGAGGTATTTTACACCCCAAAGTAAGTTTCCTTTGGACTCTTTTGATACCTGTTTTCCAACACTAGTGACCTGTTATTGACACCAGTGTTGCCCCTCTGCTGCGTGGGAGAAGACATCCAGGGTCTTGCAGGTCAGTTTCCCAGTGGAGAAGAAATCAATGATATAGAGTCTAGGCATATTCCTGGGGTAACTTGCTTAATTTACAGTGTAGACACCAGTCCTGGAACAGACACGGCCATAAACAACATGCAGGAAATCCCATCGCTCAGGAATCTCAGGCCACCACCGCTGCCCAATTCCCAGCAAGCAACTCAGCCTCAAGAATTGACTCTCATTCAGAGAGAGAAAGGCAGAGCGCAAACCTGCCCATTGATGACCAAAGTTCACCCCCAAAAGAATGTGCAGCAACATAACTAACAACACAGAATGTAAGCAAGCTTTTAGTCTTTGAAGAAATGCTAAGAAAAAGAACTGTAAAAGTGCCACGAGCTCACACCTGTCATAATAACATGATGCACACTGTATCCAAGGCCCTAACTTCTGCATCAAGACCCTTGGGTTTTGTGACACTCTGATTACATAGTTTGTAACTTGATGATGTCCCTCCAAATTGAAGCTTGTGAATATAAAGGTCTCCCCTATTTATGTGTGTGAATGTGATTTCCATAGCAGCTGCAGAGCTTTGGGATCCTCCCCAATTTGGTTCAGCTTCATCTTAGCACTGGAATCAAAGAGACCCACCTTGCTCTGCAACAGGAGCCAAAAGAGCAAAGTGCCTGCTCCTGATCAGAGACCATTTCTGTCCCTTCCTGTGTGTGGTTAAAGGCCTTCACTTCACACTCAGGCTTACCTATATGGAGCAGGACAGGCTAGGAGGCCTCCCAGAGACCTGAGAAAGAGTGGGGGGTTGGTGCACAGCAATGCATCTGGCTTGCTCCAGGCGCCACCCCACTGTCAGACCCTCCACGTAGCCTTCTCGCATGAGGCAGTCTTTGGAGAGCCAGGGGGCTTTCTCCTAGACTCAGACCTCACCCCCCCATGGAGGGGTCAGGCAATAAGGAGCCCTCTCCTTGTGCAGTCTCAGGCACTGAGTGTGGAGTGAGGCCCCTCTTGTATGAAGTGTCCCCGTGGAGAGAGGCGGGTTTCATTGGGTCGACAGTCAGGTTTTATGACATGGCCTGCGGGGCCATTTTTCCCACCCCCAAAATGTTGCAGATTTACAAAGTCAAAGGCAAGGCTGGAACATTCCCACTGGACAACTCTGGAGGAGAAAACCCTTCCTGTGCTTTCTGTTAGCAGGGCTATCTGCAAGCAAGGCCAGGGCCTCTAATCAATCAGACCTCTCCCTGGCTCTTGTGCTTAGCCATGCAATTAGCTTCCGTGGCTTGTGGGGAGAGGGAGGGGTGAGAACAGAGCAGAGAGGCACAGCTGGGTACCCTGATGCTTTCAAAGAAGGCAGACACAGCCTCTGGGATCTCTCCTCCTGATTCCCTCAGTTGGTCCCTTGTTCAGACCACAAGCAACCACCAAAGAACTTGAGTGACACAAAGAATGGAGATCAATAGGGTATTTTAATCCCAAACTTCTCTTCCATATCACACACATCACATATATCGCTTCTATATAACATGCAGCACCTAACACGACTGGGCAAGATCCCTGATTGCGGCTGGTAGGTATATTCATATCATTAATAATAATATTAATAATATTTAATAATTAATAATATTAATAATATTTGGTTGGAAAATAGGAGCACATTTGATTTTTTGGTTGAAATTTGAGGTTTAGAAATATTGTTGAAATTCAAAAAAATATAATGAGCTCTAGAACTGTGTGGAAAATGGGGTGGGGGTGGGAATTCATGGAACATTTTCCTTTTTGTTGATAACCTGTATAATTATTATTACTATTATTATTATTATTTATTTTATTATTTTGTTTTTTGGCTGAAAATGTTTGAATTTTGGTTTTTCAATGAAAAATCAAAAATTTTCAAGGAAAACCGACACTCCACAAAAATTTTTGGTTTGTCAAAACCCCAATTTTCCACTGAAAAAAAGTTATAATGGATTTTTTTTTTTTACCAGCCCTGTTGAAAAACAGGGCCGGGGGAGGCGGAACCACTAAAATGTCTCATTAAAATTCACACTACAGAATCCCCTTGATATCAGAGATATCAGATAGAAATTGTGGATATGAAAAAAAAAATCCCTTAATGCGAGTGCCTTCCTCTCATTACTCCAGAATTCTGCCAGCCACTGCAAATTCTGAGCTTCCACTAAAACAAAAAGGATTTTTTCCATTGTGAAGACAATGTAAATGGATATGTTGCTGTCATCCTGTTAGCCCTGCTTTGCAGAAAATGAAGCAGCAACGAAGATGGGGACTTACTCCATACACCTAAATGAAGTGTAACCTTCCAAAGTTTCATTGGGATCATCTGGATGACCCCATAAGTGTGGTTGGACAATGAAGCTTGACTGTGAAAATTGTATTGTGGGGTCTTAGCTTATTGCCCCTCTGCGACGTCTATATTAGATGTGTCTTTTTTACAAGTACGAAGCTGTTTGTAACTACTAACCCTGCAAAATCTCTTTGGGCTCTAAAACGCCAGCTATGTTTTCTCTGGCTCCCATATCACAACCAGGATCCTGACTCAGCAGGGCACATTAGCATAGGCCTAAATTTAAGCACCCCGAACAACTATGCTTAAATTATGCTTAAAGTTAAGCACGTGTTTAGAATCGCTATCTCAATGTACAAGCAAGTTCCCTTTTTTCCCTTCATTTCTTTAAATGAAATGATATAAAACACTCAGAAGTGACGATTTTTACAATACTGTCAACTTGCCCGTATTTTGCATCCTATATATTTTATGCTGGACATTTAGCCTCCTCAACAAAAATACCTAAAGCAGCACATTTAGTAAGAAAAAGACAGTTCTAGTGGTGCAGTGTGGCCAATGGAACCGTGTTCCAGCTGTTTTAACTTTGGTGACTCCTGACATGTATTTGTCTGCACAGCCTTAATGCTGGATTGGCATAGGAGGGTTTGAAAACTGTTTTCTCACAGGGACTGTGAGCACGCCATGGAGAAGCTGAGAAGGTCTGATGCTCAAGCTGTGCATGGAGTGATGCTCTGGTAGGATGGGGGGACTCCCAAAGATTGGATGGAACAGTGGGTGGAAAGCTCCTCCTTCACAACAGAAGTTGGCCATGTGGACAGATGGGCCCATGCTGTAGGTGCAGGGTCATTGCACTGAGCCAAATGGGATGTAGTTGGCAGAATCCGATCAGGAGTCAGACTGTTCTTGGCCAAGGACAGCAACTCTACCTGCATGTGCCTGCCACGCTGTGAAGGGCCCAGTCTACTGCCACCAGTGGAGTTTGGGTCATTGGGGAAGAGAGACAATGCGGCGGTGGGTGTCTGACAGACTCCAGGATAGGGAGGTGCAGAAGAGGAGTGAAAGGCGCAGGACCAGGCGAAAGAGGGAAAAGGAGCAATAGAGCAGGACAGGGCAGGGAGGAGAGGGAGAGGGGAAAAGGAGTGAAGGGGAGAACGGAGAGGTGTACAGGGCAGAAGAGGTGAAGGGAGAAGGAGAAGCAGAACAGGGGGAGTTTGGGTGAATGGGGGAGGGGAGAGACTGTGAGGAGGCAAGAGGCAAAGCAGGGGGAGGAGGCAGAGAGATATGGAGGGAGGGTGGGTCAGGACAGCATCAGTGAGGGCCGGACCCTGTGAGGTGCTGAGCATCTCCTATGAGATGCTGCGGGCTCTCAAACCCCACAGCATCTTGCAGGACCAGGTGGCACCTGACGGCTCTGCTGCCCCATTTGTGTCCCTGCCCCCCAGCAGGGCGTTTTGTCACTGCTCTGAGCTGTTTCCCCCCATGAACCTGGCGTTACCCTCACAGCCTGAGGAGTGGCCATGTCTGGAAAACTCCTATTCCTCTGACTCTGCAGCATCTGGTGTTAAGGCTGAGTACAGCCCCTCTGGCTGGGAGGTTTTGGAGAGAAGTCCTGTTTTCACTGGGCCTTTAGACAGTGAAATAATCCTTTTGACACTGACCCTGCTAGAGATGGCAGTCCCAGGCCACCAAGGATCTGCTAGACTTGAACTCTTAATAGCTAGAGTTACACTCGATGCTTAGAATTTTGATTCCTTCCCAGCATTTCCTTCCTACATACCAGTGCACCATGGGCAGTACAGACCCTGCAGTACAGCTATCTAGAACTAAAAAAGCAATATGCAACCACTGGGAATAGATAGCAATCAATATAAATTAGAAGTTATGAAGTGCAGAAAACTGATAAGGGAAGCAAAAGACATCTGGGAAAAATCCATGGCTCGGAGGGCTAAGGACAATAAGGAGTTTTTTAAGTCTATGAGGAAAAAAATAAATCCTAACAATGGTATAGGTCCATTATTACATGGTAAAATTATGAATAATGATGCGGGAGTGTTCAATAAATATTGCTTGTCTGTATTTGGAAAGAAGTAGGATGATGTTCTCATAGTATATAAGGATAATGAAGTACTTTCCAGGTCGTTAGTAAATGAAGAGGATGTAAGAGAAAGGGATAATCATTTTTAAATCATCAAGCACAGATAACTTGCACCCAAGAATCCTAAAAGAGTTGGCTGAAGAGATCTTTGCCCTAGTGCTGTTAATTTTTAATAAATATTGGAAGACCAGGGAAATTGAAGAAGACTGGAAGAATGCTAACATGCCACTCTTCAAAAAGGGCAAGCAAGATGACCTGGGTAGCTATAGGTCGGTTAGCCTGAAATCAATCCTGGGCAAAATAATTGAAGAACTGATATGGGATTCAGTGGATAAAGAATTAAAGGATGGTGATATAATGAATGCCAGTCAATATGGCTTTATGGAAAATAGGTCTTGTCAAAGAAACCTAGGGGAGTTCCTCACAGATTGGTCTTGGGACCAATCTTATTCAATCTTCTTATTAATGCCCTTCGCACAAAGCAGGAGTATGCTAATAAAATTTGCTGATGCTGCAAAGTTGGGATGTATCGTCAATACAAAGGAGATGATCAGAATGTTATACAGGAAGATCTGGCTGATCTTGAAGACTGGAATGACAGAAATGAGATGAAATGCAATAGTACAAAGTGCAAGGTCATGCATCTAGAGTTTAATAATAAGAATTTCTGCTACAAGTTTGGGGTCTATTGGTTGGAAATGACAGAGGAGGAGCGAGACCTCGGTGTGCGGGTCCTCATAAGATGATGATGAGCCACCAATGTGATGTGGCTGCAAAAAAAGCAAGTGCAATTGGTAAGACTGGAATACTGTATTCGGTTTTGGTGTCCACATTTTAAAAAGGGTGTTGAAAAATGGGTAAAGGGGCGGATAACATACCTGAGAGCGAGAGAGTTAAGGAGCTCATCCAAAAGAAGACTGAGGGGTGACTAGGATTGCCAGCAGGGCCAGTGCAAGGAAGTTTCACGCCCTAGGCGAAACTTCCACCTTGCGCTCCCGCCCCCCCAGTCCTGCGGCAGCCCCCCGCCCCAAGGCGCCCCCCCCCCCGGCCGCCCCCCCCCCAGGGAGCCGTGCGGCAGCTCCCCACCCCAGCTCAACTCTGCTCCACCTCCTCCCCGAGCACACTGCCCCCGCTCTAATTCTCCTCCCCTCCCAGGCTTGTGGCACCAAACAGCTGATTGGCACTGCAAGCCTGGGAGGCGGGAGAAGTGGAGCGGCGACCACGCGCTCGGGGAGGAATGCTGTAAAAAAAAATTGGGGGCACTGCTTTTTGGTGCCCCCAAATCTTGGTGCCCTAGGCAACCGCCTAGTTCGCCTTAATGGTAGCACCGGCCCTGGTTGCCAGGCGTCCAGTTTTCAACCAAAATGCCAGGTTAAAAAGGGACCCTGGCTGCTCTGGTCAGCATCGCTGACCAGGGCGTTAAAAGTCTGGTCGTCAGTGCAGCAAGGCTAAGGCAGGCTCCCTGCCTGCCCTACCTCTACGCAGCTCCCGGAAGCGGCCAGCATGTCCAGCTCCTAGCACATGGGCGGCCATGGAAGCTCTGTGCACTGCCCTCACCCTGAGTGCTGGCTCTGCAGCTCCCATTGGCTCGGAACCACAGCCAATGGGAGCTGTGGGGGCGGTGCTTGCAGGCGCAGAGCCGCATGGCCGCCCCTGCACCTAGGAACCAGGCCGGACATGCCGACTGCTTCCAGGAGCCACACGGAGCCAGGGCAGGCAGGGGGCCTGCCTTAGCCCCGCTGCGCTACTGACTGGAAGCCGCCTGAGGTAAGTGCCGCCCGGCTGGAGCCCACACACCGAACCCCCTCCCACACCCCAACCGCCGGCCCCAGGTCGGAACCTCTCCCACACCCTAACTCCCTCCCAGAGCCTGCACCCCAAGACCCTTCCCCAGCCCTGATCCCCCTCCCAGAGCCTGCACCCCACACCACCTCCTGCACCCCAACTCTCTTCCCCAGCCCTGAGCCCCCTCATGCTCCCAAAATGCCTCCTGGAGCCCGGACCTTGAACCACATCCCGCACCCCAATCCCTCACCTCCACCCCAGAGCCTGCACCCCCAGCTGGAGTCCTCAACCCCTCCTGCACCCCAACCCAGTGAAAGTGAGTGATGGTGGGGGAGAGTGAGTGATGGAGGGAGAGGGGATGGAGTGAGTGGGGGCAGGGCCTCTGAGAAGGGGTGTGGTCTTGGGGCAGGGGTGGGGGAAGGGTGTTCAGTTTTGTTCGATTAGAAAGTTGGCAATCCTAGGGGTGACTTGATTACAGTGTGAGTAACTTCATGGGAGAAAATACTAGGGGGAGTTAATTTAGCACAGAAAGGCAGAACACATGGCTGGAAACTGAAGCCAGACATGTGCAAATTAGAAATAAGGCTCAAGTGTTTACCAGTGAGGGTGACTAACCACTGGAACAAACTCCTCGGGAACTGGTGGTTTCTCCATCTCTCGATGGCTTTGGATCCAGACTGGAGTCTTTCTGGAGGATGCTTTAGCCAAACACAAGTTACTGGGCTCAATCCTCTGGCCTATGCTATCCATCGAGGATCGAATGGACCCTTCTGGCCTTGAACTCTATGACTCCATAAGTATTTGTCCGTATTTTCTCAATTAAAAGTATCATACAACTGTAATTGTGTCATTCAAGACACATAATACTGTGCTGTGTGGTTCAGCTACCATGAGTCATACAGTCACTGACTCGTCTAGTACTATCAGAATTTTAGCTCAGCACTATGCAGCCAGGAGGAACATGTAAGTGCAGTGTGTGTGCAATGTCTAAAGCACACTGCTATTAAATGTTGTTTGCTGTGCTGTGTTGTATGTGTGTGTGCAGTGTGCACTGCACTTAAATGCATAGTGCAGTGTGTGTGTATGTGTGCATTCATGTACTGTGCAGTATATGCGTGTGTGTGCACGTCCTGTGCAGTGTGTGTGTAGATGCATGTACTGTGCAGTGTGCGTGTGCAATGTGCTGAGTGTGTGTGCATGCATCTCTGAAAAGTCAGGCCCTGGGTCACTCAAGCTGGACACCCAGAATTAGCAGACAGTTTTGCAAATGTTGTGCTCAACGTCTCTGTGCCTCAGTTGCCCATCTGTGCAATGGGGAATAATAACCCTGCCCTGCCTCCCAGGGGCATGTGAGGATAAATACATGGATATCCATGAAGAGCTCAGATCCTGCAGGTACAAGCCCAGTAGAACCACCCAGGTGGACATGAATAATTACGTATTTTGTGCCGGATGCAGATGGTGGGTGGTGAATGAGGCAGGGACTGCACAAAGGAGGAGGAGGAGGATATAAAAAGCAACATTGAGCAGCTGCTGTACCCCTGAGCACCATCCATTCTGTGCACTGAATGAAGCAAGGCCCTGTGGAGGGAATAGTATGTGATCAGGTCATTAAAGACAGGGTATATGCACAGACTGAAGGTTGTATGGTAGTGGTAGCCATGTGAGCCTCTAACCAGATATCTGCCCAAGAATGAACCCAGTGATTAGCCACACATTAAAAACAGGGCTCAGGCTCTTTTGCTGCCATGTTATATCAACCTTCGCTGGGCCCAGGCTACTCGACTTCTCCCACCTCTGGAGCTGCCCAGGCGAAGCACTATTCCTCTGGTTTTGTGCTAGTGTAGACAAGCCCTGAGTGGGTTTGATTTGGCTCTCACTTACCACGGCCGGCTCCAGCTTTTTTGCTGCCCCAAGCGGCAGAAAAAAACCAAAATGGTTGAGCATCCGCCGAAGTGCTGCCGAAGAAGAAGAGATGGAGTGAAGGACCCGCTGCCGAAGTGCTGCAGAAGACCCTGACGTGCTGCCCCAATACCGGACAGAGTGCCGCCCCTTTCTATTGGCCGCCCCAGGCACCTGCTTCCTTCACTGGTGCCTGGAGCCGGCCCTGTCACTTACACACATCAGTGGGGAAAGCATCTACCACCTGCTTCGTTTGCAAGTGAAGACGGGACTTGAGGGATTTTTATGACCTTTAAAACAATCATTCTATCCCCTGCATCCCAGCTGCAGGCAGCCCACCTGGCCGAGGCATTTGCATTAGAGGAACAAGCTACCTTCCGAGGGAGATCTAAAAGGCTTTTGTTTCACTGCTTCCACTTAAGGTCACCTGTTTGACAGCCTCTGAGAACTGGCAAAGAGACCGATACGTCCCCACAGACCCAACAAGGCTATAAATCATGCCAACAAAGACCTTACCCTGGCGTTTATGAGCCCATCATATACCTGCCTCCCTTGTGCAAAACGGACCAGTACAAACACATCCCTAACAACACTGGTGCATGGAGCTTTTGCAGTGTGGCTGCTCTGAGAACATGTCCTGCAAGGGAACAAAGCAGAGCACAACGGTGACTTTCTGGTGAGCCCCCGTGCATTCTTCTTCTTGACAGACGAGTGGGAAAAGGCGGCTCCGATACACTCTGTCCTGGGCACAGAGCAAGGGATTTGGCCTAAAACTGATTTTGCATTCTGGACCCAATCCTACAAACCAGCCTTTCCAGGCTGTCACATGTTTGCCTTTCTATTAAATGTTAACCTTCATTCTGAATTTCATAAGTTTCTGACACTTGCCTTTTTAATGACTACCACCAGCATGCAAGGGTGTATACCCAGAAGTGACTCATGCACTCTCAGCCTTACCTCTGGCTTAGCAAAGGTTGTGTTTTGTTTTGTTTTCCTGGCGCTATTATAGCAGGCTCCTGTTATTACTAAGGTTGCAAATCAGGCTCCATTATAACGCTAGACCATCATAGTTTTCAGAAGCCCCTAACTTTCCAAGCTGTTCACCCTTGGGACTGACATTTTCGGTGCTCCATTTCCGCCTAGCTTCCTTTCACTGAAGTCTGACCCTTCTGCTTTTTGGAGCTGGGAGGGGTGGGAAAAGGGGCTTTTCACACTGGAACAAAAATAATCGCCCTCCTCGGAGGTGTTTCTTTTCCATGGGGGATAGCACAGAAACAAAGGAGCTTTAAGGGCTAGATTCTCTGCCTCGTGTAACTTCTGTTGGGGGAAGTGGGTACAAGAGAGGCAATCATGGCTCCTAGAGCATGGAGTTGCTGTCCTGTATGTCGGCGGGTTACATTCCCCCGGCCTGGAACAGCCAGAGCATGCCACACCCCCTCCCTGCCCTTGACACACTCTCTGCTATGCTGGGAATCACAGCAGGGTGATATAGACACCAGCTATGTTACCTCTATGCTTGCCATGCACTTCTCCACCCTTGGGCATTCCCAGCTGCATCTAAGATCTAAGAAACTTCTACCCTCTTTGTGCTTCTGGAACTGCACAAAGGGGCTGGAGCGGGCCAAGCAGCTGGCCCTAAATCTTCGCAGCCCTTTTTGTACAGCATGTGCTTCTCGAAGTTTTAAAAAATCAATTGTAAATCAACTGAAATATCCCTTTTGTGAATGGGACATAGCTGGGAAGTATGCCAGTTTTAAACACCTACTCAACTAATTCACTGCCACTGGGTTGATGTTCTTTAAACATGACTTAATGTTTAGATCAAGAAACGAGATTAGTTTAAAGTTTCTAGCCGGAGCAGTTCTGCAGTTTTTTGACTGCAAATGTTCTGAGTTAAGTACCTTTTCTGAGAACATGCCAAAGAAATGTAAACTTCCAGAACCCCAGCCAATATTCTTCAAACACGCTTTATGTTTAGATCTCGACAAGTTGTACAAAACAAGCCAAGTCTGAGGTTTCTAGTACAGCAGGGATGTCATAATGTGAATGCAGATTTTCTGAGTGAAACAACTTTCAGCTGACCAAAGCCCCTAAAATTAAGCTTGCAAAGCAGATTCCATTCTAACTCCCTCTTTTCAGAGGTTCGTAAGTTCCTAAAACTTTAATCTTTGGGGATGCATTTTCCATGCTTGTTTTGCTGCCCAAAGGTGATTTTTTTCTAGCAAACTTTGAACAAAATCCCTATGTCAATTTTGGAATTTTACATGGTGGGGGAAAAAAAACACACTTTTCCCACTGAAAAAACAAAAGACCCCCAAAAGTTGCATGGTCCTATTTCATTCTGGATTCTTAACATGACATTTATCATGGATTAGTTCTTCCTGTGCAGTATGTGCTTTGCCAAATTAAAAAGTAAAAACAACAAAAACCTGATGGGTGGGGTAATATTTTTTTATAGGCCCAGCTTCTGTTGGTGAGAGAGACAGGCTTTGAGCTTCACAGAGCTCTTCTCCAGGTCTGGGAAAGGTACTCAGAGTGGCACAGCTAAGGCTTTGTCTACACTAGCACTGACCGATGTAAGTTTCACCAACAAAAGTGCTGGAGTGGACAGCGCTATGACAGTGGGAGACGCTCTCCTGCCAACAAAGCTACTGCTGCTCGTTGGGGGTAGTTTAATTATGCCAGTGGGAGAGCTCTCTCCTGTTGGCGTAGAGCGGCTAGATGGAAGACCTTACATTGTACAGTGGTGCCGCTCTAAGATCCATAGTGTAGACATAGCCTAAATACAAGTTCAAACAGATAGTTTAGCATAAGTAGTTAGCACATATTCTAAAGGACCATTGAAGGTGAAGTGACCCATTAATACCCCTGCAGTCACAGGACAAAAAGGGGGTTAGTGGGTTACACATTGTTGTAATGAGCTGATAAAAAACAAAAACACCCCATCACCTGTGGGTGAACACTTCTCACAAAGCGACCACTCTAGATCATAGAATCGTAGGACTAGAAGGGACCCCAAGAGATCTTCTAGTCCAGTCCCCTGCACTCATGGCAGGACTAAATATGATCTAGACCATCCCTGTCAGGTATTAGTGAGATAGACAATCAGTCTTCAGCCTCAAAGGAAACCTACACAACGCTTTCAAAAGACGAGCCTGGGAGCTTCAATTCATAACTTTGCTAGACACTAAAACTCATGGACTGAACAGAGACACTGGATTTATGGCTTATTACAACAATCTGTAACCCACTAACCACCTTTTTGTCCTATGACTACTGAGGTCTTAACCGGCTACTTCACCTTGAATGGTCTCTTAGAATATGGGCTAATTCCTTATGCTAAACTATCTGTTCAACCTTGTATTTAGCTGTGACACTCTAAGACTTTTCCCAGACTGGAAAAAGAGCTCTGTGTAGCTCAAAAGCATCTCTCCTTCATCAAAAGAAAGTTGGGCCAATAAAAGATTTTACCTCACCCACCTTATCTCTCTCATATCCTGGGACTGACCCGACTACAACAACAGTGCAAACTAAAACCTGATGATCAAGTAACCTCGTTATGAATGCTAGAAATGGTCTGTCCATGTTTATACGCTGAGATACAGCAGGAACAATACCAATTATTGGTGGCTGGCTGGAGGGAGTGACCTAAATGGGGAAATGAAATGACCGATACATCTATAGCTCGGCTGAGTGATTCTTAAGGAGAAACATAAAAGTCCAGGGAGAGGAATTATTAGGATAGGGTAGTTAGGAGTCACGGGATCAAGAAAATTAGGCTGAGTATAAGGACAACCTTTTTGACGGTGAGCTCTATTGGACTGTGGAATAGCACTGCATGGAAGAGGGAGAAGCCAAGTGTCCCGAGACATTTTAAACCAGCCTGGACAAAATAGTAATGAATCTTCAATAAGGAACTAACCTGTATGCCAATGTATCTGGCTTCAAGACTAAGCTTGATAAGTTTATGTAGGGGATGGTATGATGGGATAGCCTAATTTTGGTAATTAATTGATTTTTGATTATTAGCAGGTAAATATGCCCAATGGCCAGTAATGAGATGTTAGGTGGGGTGGGATCTGAGTTACTACAGAGAATTCTTTCCTGGGTGCTGGCTGGTGAGTCTTGCCCACATGCTCAGGGTTTAACTGATTGCCATATTTGGGGTCAGGAAGGAATTTTCCTCCAGGGCAGAGTGGCAGAGGCCCTGGAGGTTTTTCGCCTTCCTCTGCAGTGTGGGGAACGGGTCACTTGCTGGAGGATTCTCTGCACCTTGAGGTCTTTAAACCACAATTTGAGGACTTCAATAGCTCAGACATAGGTTAGGGATTTGTTACAGGAGTGGGTGGGTGAGATTCTGTGGCCTGCGTTGTGCAGAAGGTCAGACTAGATGATCATAATGGTCCCTTCTGACCTTAAAGTCTGTGAGTCTATGAGTCTATGAAATGCACTAGATGACCTCACCATTCTTCTCCATTCCCAGGGGTCTGTGACTGAGTGACTCTTCGGGGTACTTTTCTGTTGATTTAAGTTTTGTAAGCAGTTTGGGCTGCAGAGGGGTACAAGATGCTGTATAACTATACAATGTTATTATCCATTATGATTTTATTAGTATTTGAATTTGTTACCATTAGTACGAATATACAGTATAAGTAGAGTGGCCTAAGATTTATCATCAAATGCAAATTTTGGAGAAATTAGGAAGAGTTGCTACAGCATAAAGGAAAGATGCCCAGTACTGTGACCATTGTAGCCCCATTGACAGAGCTACACACTGATCTATCCCAGATGAGGAGTTGGCCTTCTGTTTTCATGCCCTTTGGAATAATGTATTCCTGTCTTTGTACTTCTCGGCTTTATCTCTATGCAGAATTCCCCCCGGGCCATGCAAAATTTCAGGAGCTGATGCTGACCTAACTCATGCAAATAGTCATTAGTTACATCAGCAAGTTAACTGGGTTACTAATGTGAGTAGAGATTACTTTTGTGGGTAAGAAGGTGGCAGGCTTTGGCCCTTGCTACTCCACACCCAATGAACTCAATGCTATCCTTCGGCTATCCCTCGATGCGAGGATGAGGTCTGCCAAGGGGGTTCACTGGTGGGCAGTGCTATAAGACACGCATGTAACTAGTGTATGACTGACTCGAATGTTAAGTGACGTTAATAATTGTTTATTGCAACATTTCTACCATCTGGCAACTTTGGCTGTCTAATGTCAGAACATTTCAAGCAGATGAAATATTTCCACCCCAGTAAACAAACTATTGTCCTAATCCTGTGTCAGTCTGAGATTCATACAGCTGCTTGCAGCCTTGACCACAAGTTTTGCTGAAAGTGATTTGAAAAATAGATCATATTTACATTGTCTGCCTCATTAGTCCCTCTGGTACTTAGTGTATACAATAATTGGGTGCTAATTCCTTTCTCCTGGCATATAACATACGTATCACAGCCCTGTACTTAGATTTAGCTAATGTGAACAGAGGAGCAACTTCTGGGAGTAATAATGCTTTCCCTCTCCCCAGAGATGTGATCCCCAACTTTGCTTGCCCTATGGCTAGTGGGAGGAAAAAGAGAAAGGGGTCTGCTCTCTTTCCCTAAGCCAAACCCTCCTTATGTTTTCTATTCTGTGCTGCTCTGTCCTAGAGCTGGGGGAATCACAGAATTTTTTGGTTCTTTGGCAGATTTGAAAAGTTGAAAAAAATTTGTGCCAGGTTGGACAGAAACAAAAAATGTGGAAATTTTCAATGAACCAAAAGCTTGAGGAGGGGGGATTCATTCCAGGTGCAATGGAATGAATCATTTGTTTCATTTTGACAAAACGGAAGCGTTATCCAATGTCAGAGGGTTTTAATGGTTTTGAATTTTTTTTTTAATAAAATTCCAGGACATTTTGAACTGAAAGGTCATTTCAACCCCCCCAGATGGAAAAGTTTCATTGTGGAAATGTTGAAGCAAAACATTCCGGTATTTTGCCCCCGCAGTGAACAAATTGGTGAAATCAATGGATCTGTGAAGGGTTTTGATGTCGCTGAAGCTGCTTTGTTTTGCTTAAAAATGCCACCCCGCTCTATTCTGGCCCAAACCATTCTTTGTCTCTGCCCTGCCCTAGCTCCTGTTGGTGCCAGCTGGCTCTGGGCTGCTGCACCTGGCAGACTGTGCTCCAGGGAGGGCGTAGACAATGCAGCATTTCCTCCCACCCTGCAAGAGGCTCCACTCCCCACTTGAGGGATAATGGGTACACTGAGCGCAGGATGGCTGTGAGGGAGCCAAGGACTCAGTGCTAAGGAGGACGTTGGCAGGAGACAGAGCACAGGGGAGACAAGGTGACACTGAGCACAAAACTCGCAAACTCACCTTTCTTGGGCATTAATCACATTTTGAAATTCAGCTCAGGTTTGTCACAGTTCCGGGGAGGTTTGGGGCCATGTGAATCAACCTGGGCTGCTGTCAGGCCCATCCCACGCTGGGGGATTTGCACTGCATCAACTAGAGATGGGCTCCAACCAAAGCCCTGGATCCAAGCTGCCCCTCCTGAGCTGCAGGGAAGGTCACACTCATGGCCAAACTTTGCAGCTGGCCCCTGTGCCCCTAACCATTGTGGCTGAGTTCCCAGAGCCGAACACCCCAGTGTCTGGGAAAACTCAGAGCTAGGTCTGCACTTTGTGGCTCTGGCCAACCTCTGGATTCATGAGTTTTGTTCGGAATTTGGGGCCCCTAGCTCTAGGGGTGGGATATGTGTCTGTGTGGGATCAGAGTGTGGCCCTCTGTGAATTGAAACGCTGAATCTGACACACATGGCGCTGCAGGAAATGGGACACCCCGCCCCTCAACCACAAGTACATGCAGGCAGCACTGAGAACTGACTCAGGTCTTCTGGCTCTAGGAACATGTCTCCAGCACTAAAGCTGAAGGAAAATCTCTATTAGCTTTTAACTGTTGATGGCCTCCAGTATAAATCTCCCACAGGGATCAGATCTTGGCCCTATGCTAGTCAACGCTTTATCCGTGACCTGGAAGAAAACATAAAGTCATCACTGATCCAGTTTACAGATGACACAAAAATTGGAGAAGTGGCCAATAATGAAGAGGACAGCTCACTGATACAGAGCGATCTGGGTGGCTTGGTAAACTGGGCGCAAGCAAACAATATGTGTTTGAGTACAGCTAAATGTAAATGTGCACATCTGGGAACACAGACCGTAGGCCAAACTTACAGGCTGGGGAACTCTGTGGGAAGCAGTGACTCTGAAAAAGATTTGTGGGTCATGGGGGTTAATCAGCTGAACATGAGCTCCCAGCATGACACTGTGGCCAAAAGGGCTAATGCAGTCCTGGGATGCACAAAAAGGGGATACTCAAGTAGGAGTAAAGAGGTGATTTTATCTTTGTATTTGGCACTGTGGCCACTGCTGCTGGAATCTTGTGTCCAGTTCTGGTGCCCACAATTGAAGAAGGATGATGATAAATTGTAGAGGGTTCAGAGAAAAGCCATGAGAATGACTAGAGGATTAGAAAACCTGCCTGATTGTGATAGACTCAAAGTGCTTAATCTATTTAGCTTAACAAAGAGAAGGGGTGACTTGATTACAGTTTATAAGTATATACATGGGGAACAACTATTTAATAATAGACTCTTTTATCTAGCAGAGAAAGGTCTAACATGATCCAATGGCTGAAAATTGAATCTAGACAAATTCAGACTGGAAAAAAGATGTAAATTTATAACAGTCAGAGTAATTAACCACTGGAACAATTTACCAAGTGTCGTGGTGGGTTCTTCATTGCTGACAATTTTAAAACTAAGATTGGCTGTTTTTCTAAAAGATCTGTTCCAGGGATTATTGTGGGGAAGTTCCCCGGCCTGTGTTATCTAGGAGGTCAGACCAGGAGCTCCAACTAGATGATCACAATGGTCCCTTCTGGCCTCGGAATCTATGAAATGGTCAAACATTTTCATTTGAAAAACATTTTTACTGAAATTGGGCAATTTATTTTTAACAGAGACATTTTCATGAATGCTTTTCTCAATTGTTTCCATTTTTTGACAAAAATGTCTTTTCGTTTTTTCTTCTCTGGTTGTTTTCCCATTTTCAGTTGTTTCACTGCAGGTGTTTTTGTTTTGTGTGTTTGTTTTAGTTTTTTCCCCATTGGCAATTTTGGCTGGGAAGCTTAGTTACATGACTTTTTTTTCAAAAGCTAATTTCAAAAATGAATATTTTTTATTTCAAAATGTTAATAATATTCTTAAAACATTTCAATTTTCATAAATAAAACAAAAACCTGAAAACTTCTGAGGAACAAAAATCAGAAACCTTTTAAACCCCAGTGGAATGGGCTGGTTGCCTCTCCAGACTTATACATATTTTTGTGAGCAGCAAGGTGGGTGAGTTAATATTTTTTCCTGGACCAACTTCTGTTGGAGGAAGGGACAGGCTTTTAAGCTTCACGGAGCTCTTGGTCTGGGGAAGACAACCAGAGCAATTTGTCCCTGACCCCAACAGAAGTTGGTCCAATAAAAGATATTACCTCCCCCACCTTGTCTCTCTCGCATCCAGGGACCGACATGACTTCAACAACACCGCAAACAGTGGAATACATTTTTGTGGCATTTTTTTTCAAACATAAATTCAAGCTTTTCTAGTCTCCGGTCACTAGAGGGCAGTAGGACACATACAGACTGGCCAGTGTATTACACCTTCACTTGCTGGTCTGCTGATGATACATCTGGAAGATGGCTGGGAAGTTTGTTTCTGGGTCTGAATTTCCCTATGATTTGCAGGGGTTTGCACTGCAGCTTTGGTGCATGCCCATTTCCAGAGTCCAGAGGAGGCAGTGCACCGCCCCCAGCCTTGAGCTTGACAAGAGACCAAAGAAAAAGTGTGCATCGGATGACATGGAACAAGCCAGAGTGCTTAGCAGCTCCATCTTCTTGTCTCAAACACAGGCTGCCAGATCTCCAGTCCAATACTCTGCTCTCCTTCCATGCCTGGCTCTCCCCTGGGGGGCATTGAGCTTAGCACTGTGGCCTTTACTGATGGGCAGGCCGCCTCGACCCGCTGGCCCCAGTACTACAAATAGTACACACCTTCCCACTGCTGTAACAGAGGAAGCAGAGGTCCTGGAAACAGTCTCCATCACAACACAACCTTGATTATCCCCAGAGCCCGTCCGTCCTGTGCACTGAATGAGGGAGGGGTCCTGTCGGGGGGAAAATATAGTATGTGCAAACCTGGCTGGTTTCTGTTTGCATGGGGGCTAATCAACCTTTTTTTCTAGTTTTGGTCCATTGAAGAAGCCTGAAAACTCAATAGCCCTGAAACCCCAAAGCGAAACCCACGCAGAGCCAAAGCCAAGGTTTTGCACGGTCTGGGCTCACAGCTATAAATACTTCCTGGACGTTGGCTTTCTGGGGAAAATAAGCCGCTTGTGCATACTTGGCTGGGATTCGCTGAAAGCTTTCCTCAAGCCTGGGCCGAGATCTAGGTGTGGAACAAAACTTGAAAGCAGGCAAATTATATCTAGTTTAGGGTTTTTTGCGAAAGATTAGCTCAGCTAAGGAGGAGAGTCTCTGTGAGGAAAGGGGAATTCAGCCCTTTAGGACCCATGTTGCCCCCACTGAAATCAGTTGCAAACCTCCCAGCGAAGCAAGTTTAAACCTTAAAATATTGTACTGAAAAACCACAACCATCATTCTCTGTCGTGCTAATTAACCATCTACAAACAGTTATGCACTTGACCTCTGGTTGATCTCTTGCCCTGCCCCCTCTAAGGAATCTCGATATATACGTGAAAACAGGAATCTATTTAGCTGCAATGGGAACAGACTTCTTGGAACAGCATCTGAAACCCGTTTGTTTTGCACAGCGTAAAGGAGGCAAATCAAAAAACATGCTTTTGTTAGGGTGTATTGCTTTAATGACAAATACGTAATATTGAATATTGGGCTTGCTACCTTTTCCAAAGGCCTTAGGTAGAAAGCCAGACATGGTAATAAAGAAGAAGGCTAGGGGGTTCTTTTACAGTTTTTAAGTAAAAAAAATATATATATAAAGAAAGGAGGTTGGGGAGGAAATTTAGCCCAATAATAATTAAAACATATTTTGGGTTGTTTTCCCATTTGTCAGTATGTTGCTCAGTTCTCCAGGGCAGGACCTGTCTATTTCTTTTGGCTTTAAAATGTATAGACTTGTGTGTTATGTAAATAACAACAACAATGAATATACAATTCTTAGAAAAAATGCATTAAGATGGATTTAAGTATGATAGTATGTGTCAGTACCCTAAGGGTAAAAAACATTACAGGGATGTTGTAATTATATCCAAAACAAACATTATAAATCAAAGAAATTCAGGGTCAAGGTCAAACTTCGAAGGAATCCAAACATGTCAAGGTATGGAAATGCACAGATGAGGCACCTAAACAACCTAAACTTTGCCCTGTAATGATGCCAGTCAATACTTACCTAATTATGATTATAATATGTTAGTGTGGGGTCCCAGTTTAGATTAATCTGATTTTTAAAGAGAAAGGAGTTTTTCATTTCTTTCACATGGCGGCATCATAAGGGATGGAAAGATACAGTTGAGGCATGCAAACAACCTTAACTCTGTCCTATAGTGATGTCACTAGAGAGGGAAAAAAGAACATCTTTAAAAATCACTTTAATCTAACCTGGAAACAGATACTTAAAAATGCTTTAATCATAATGGTCTAATTATTTTATGGTGTCACTACAGGGTAGAGTTAAGGTTGTCTGTATGCCTTAATGGTGCATTTCCGCCCCACAGCATGTTTGGATTTCTTAAATTTTATTAACATTAACTCTGAATTTCCTGGGATTATAACACTTAGTTTGGGGATAATTATAATTTTCCTGCAATGTATTTTACTCTACATTGGAATTAAGATTGACATTTAATAGCAGTAGTTTAACATAGTTTTTATTTGTCAATTTTAACAGCTCAGTACATGTCCCTGACATTAGCACATGGATAATAAAGCCATGAAATATTGGGAACTATTACTGAATTAATTAAAACAAAATGAAATCAGGGCTAAAATTTTCCCAGTCTGAGAAAAGAACTTTTTAAAAATTCTTACCTCACATAATTAATGGAGATATGCAGGTTTCTGGTTTTGCTTCATTTAGGCAAAATCTATGGAGTATTTTAAAAAAAACTTTACATAATAAAACGTTTAAGGTTTAGATGATGGCAGTCTTATCATCTAAAGATCCACAAAACAGATGTTTTGTTCATGTTGAATAAATCCATTATATGTAAAAATTAATGTGATCCAAATATTATTCTATGACAGAAACTACAGCATATAACCATATTTGTCAGAAATACTGATCATAATATAACAATGACTGTATTATCCACTATAAAAGGTAGGCTGTCTTAAATTTTGTTAGAAACTAGGAGTGAGTCAATTTTCACCTCTCACTCTTCAGCCTTGCTTTGCCAGTGCGCTGAAAAAAAATTAAAATCTCCAAAACACAGTGGAAGATCCAATTGCAGTTTCATAGCTATGTTGAGTTTTGCATTTAAAGTAGGGATTGAACCATTCTGTTCTATTTGAAAATTACATTTTATCATCCCCAGAATGACCACACGTTTTGAGTACAGAATAGATTACTTAGTTGGGAATTAAAACGAATTAAGAATCAGCTTTTTAAAGAAATGTAACACCTACTGTCAGTTAATTTAGAGATTTTTTTTTTAAAGATTATCTATAACTCTGAATTTCCTAGGTTTGTAATACTAGGGTTTGGGAGTGATTAAACACCGCTGTGATGTTTTTAAATCTCAACCTTAACTTCTGTTTAACAGTTTTTTTATCTGAGTAAAATCTACTTTTCTTGTTTAGCTACTCTAAGAAAACATTTACATTTTGGCAAAATGCAGTTTCCTTCTTGCTGACTTTTCTGTCCTACTGTTATTACAAGGAAGTACTTGCAAGGTAGTTCGTTCAACACAGTAGATAAAAACATAGTTTTCTGTAGATTACATCTTTATGGTATTTATAGAATCCTCCTTTTCTGTCTACTAAAGCTTTAAAAAATTCTTCTAACCATCTTCTTCTAATTGCAGGTTGGTTTAGATCTGTGCAGAGGATAGAAGTTCCACACGGGGAAAGATCTCAAAATGAGATGTTGCAATTTGGCTGGGTCCTGAACTGAAAGGTAACAGGCAACTTTCAGAAGTCCCCAGGAAGGAAAATTTAAAAATATAGTTTGGTTTTGATCAAAACATTTATTGATACAAAAATGTTATGAAACATTCTGTTTTGATTTTTGTTTACTTTACATTTTCGATGCCATTATTATGCAAAATAAACAATTCCAAAAGGAAAAGTTAATTCAGACTGTACAATGGAAATGTTTCATTCTGAACATGGTGACACGGGACCTTTTGACATTTTCAGAAAGTTGTTTTTTTCCCCTGGTTTTCTCTTAAATGAAATTTCAGTGACGCCAACATAATTCCCTGAAGCCTTTCGATGGCACTGCATTCTCTGGTGGCAAATGGTTCTGTCCCAGTGACCAGCTCCGAGTATAGGGCACGGTTAAATCATTGCTCTTGTATCTAAAGAAATAACCCATCCATCTTCACATGCTCAGAGCAGCACATCCGCTGATGTGCTGGGACTTTCCCTGCACTGCTGCCGGGCGATGCTCGAGGTCTGGACTGAAGGATGCACCTCAGCCAGTTTCTCACACGAGGGAGCCAGTGTGCTCATACCAGAGTAGCCAGCTGAGGGATGATTGACATTAGAGTAGGCTTGGACCGAGGAGACAGAAAGAAAGAGCCAATTTAGTGTTATGTGAGGTGCAGTAGTGCACAGTTTTATATATATATAACTTGTTCTCCATACTTGGTTCTTAGTCACTCTCCCAGGAGCTGCTATTTAGATGATTTCTTTTTCTCTTGTGTGATAGACTTTTATTGCATTAATTTTCTCATGGTGAATGACATTTGACTATCTCTAGATGATGTGCTAAGGGCTGGTCTGCATACAAAGGAGCAATCAACAGAAACTGCATCAGTTTTAATTTACACCTTCATTCCTCTGGTGCAAGTCTATGTCTGGACACTCTAATTTCAGATGCTAATGATTATAGTAGCACCCAGGAACCCCAGTCATGGCCCAGTACCCCATGGTGCTGGGCGCTGTACAAACCCAGAACACAAAGGCAGTCCCACAGAGTTTACAATCGAAGGGTCCTATTTTCCTTCTGCTGATGTCAATATTCAAAACTGAAATAGGATTCTGTTATTCAGAAATAAGTGTCCTCACAGAGAAATAACAAGAGCTGTGAAATAAAACCGATGTAGTTATTTCCATGCAAATTTGTGTCCACTTCTGCCCTAAGCAGCTTCACTAGGGGTTGACACATTTCTTTTCTTTTGTTTACTGTGCGAATGCGGTACTGTTCAGCATTCTGATACTGTACTTACCACTCAAACATTAGTGAGGAGTGAAATCGTTGTTGTTATGTTGTTTCATTGTTGTTTTCTGTGTGGGTAGTAAAGGAAAAATGAAGACAACTTCTTTTTTAAAAAAAAGCTGTACAAATTTCCATAGGATGCAAATTTATTATAATTTCCAAAAGATCTAATTGACTTAGGAGCCTAAATTGTGTTGGCTTTCAATGGGACTTGGGCTCCAAAAATCTCATAGGTCCTTTTGAAAATATAATAAGAATAGTTAATTTGGATTATACTACTGCTCAGATACCACAGTGTTGGGAGATTAGATAGATAGAATGGTGGGTATGGAATAGATCGATGGATCCATCTATCTGTCTCATCTCACTGGTCTCCAGATCCAGGGCCCCATTGTGCTGAGCACTGGTGGGGTCTTTCCATTGACTTCAGGGGAGTGTGGGTGAGGCCCTGGGGGCAGACCTGCCCACTGCATTGGTAAGGGAGTTGGCACCCTTCAGCCCTTTATTAACAGCTCAAAGGTGTCTAATAGTGCCATGATCTTTGGGCAGGTAAAGAAAAGGAGCCTGGAGCTAGAGAAATGAGCTATCTCGGTATTCCCGCTTCGGTGTAAGCCCCCTCCTGTATCACCCTGATCAGCACCTTCATTGCCCACCCCTGCCAGCCCAGCATTGCCATTATAAACTGGCTTGCCCCCCTCCCCTAGCCTCCCATGCGGGCGCCTCTAGAACGCAGCCCCTGAGTTTGACTCAAAGCCACAATGTTTATTTAAAGGATTGAATGGCAACAAACAGGCCCCTGTGGGCTTGGATCAGAGACAGTGAAGACAAGCTCAAGTCAATTACACTTGACAATGCTGTAATGGCCCGTGGTAAGTGGCCCCATTAGCCCGGCCGGCTCTGCAAGGCTATGGGGCCTTTTCAGGGGAGTTGCCGGCTAACCCAGCGGCATCTGCAAGACAAAGGAGCAGAGATGGGCCTGAAGATGTAGAGCTGGGCTCAGCTCACGAGGGTACGGTGTTTAGACGCAAGGAAAAGCATCACCGATGCCAAGACATTGAGGGCCTCCTGCAGCTGTCAGACTGACCAGTGTCAATGCGCTGGAGGGAAGGGGTCAGTGGGTTACCCCAGTGTCGATGCATGGCAGCCAGGAGATTTACCCCACAGCAGACTCCGGCCCAGCGCCAAATGGGTTCCGGATCAGTGTGGCTGGGGTACCCAGAAGCGATCCACATCCCACGTGGCCGTGGGCAGCCCGCCCAGTTTAATGGGTGCCGCTTTAATCTTAATTGCCTGCTTTACCCGGGTTCGGCCAACCCCTCCTTGCAGGCTCGGGGGTGAGAGGCTCTAATCCCTCCCCCTCGCTCGACAAGTGCATTGGGGGTTCATGGTCTGTCCCCTAAGCCTACCCACCCCCTTCTGCAGCCTCCCCGGGGCAGCGAGGCGTCGATTCTGCAGCTGGCGACCCTCTCGGGTCCCCGGGCTCCGCAGCTCGCTCCGAGCCCGGCCTCGCTGGACGCAGGCTGCGAGCGACTCGCTGTCTGGTCGGGTTCCAGCAATGGGAGCAGAGGAAGGATGTAATAACATGCCACGGGCAATAAATCATCGCTGGCTACTCCCCTCCCCCTCGCCCCGCATCGCCGCCCCCCTCTATAGAGGGGAGGGGACCAGGCATTTCAGCAGAGCTCAGCCGGCAGCAGCAGCCTCCGGACTTTCACTCCCAGCTCGCCCCCCTCGCCAGCATGAACGGGAAAGCCCTAGCACTGCTCACTTGTCTGCTGCTCTCTCTCTCCCCCTCGGAGGGTAAGTGCGATGGCTCCACTCCAGCCCCCGGGTCGCGGCGGCCTTTCCCCCGTGCATTGCAGCCGTCTGCCCAGGCACCGTGGGGCTGGAGCTGGGATCGGGGCATGGGGCGGGCGGGAGGAGCGCTGTCAGCCCACGGGAGGGAAACTTTGCAGAAGTCTCGGCCCGCTTGCAGCTCGTTTCCCCGGCTCTTAGGGGGTGCGTGTCTGTGGAGCTGGCCGGTCCACAGCGACTGCTGAGCCAAGGTTTCCGTTGGAAAGGAGAAACCAGCAACGCGGGGTTTGGGAGCGACCCCTGCGGGCGGATCTCGCCACGGCTGGGACTTGGCGTCCGCCCCCCGTGGGCATTTGCTCGCGTGTCCTTGCCCAGCGGTGTCCAGTTGTGTACAAAGCTCGCTGGCCCGGACAGTCCCCAGCCCTTCCGTGCGCCTTCTCTCTCCCGTGCGCCGCAGCGATCGCTGAGCAGGGACCGGCAGCCCCCGGCAGGGCTCGGGGAACTGGGGTGCCAGCGGAGCGAGCTGCTCGGGCTGGCTGCCGAGGCGTTTCTGGGTGCAAAGCGAGAGCCGCCCTAGCGGTGTTTGTAATTACACAACAGCGACACCTCCTTCTCCAACTAACGGAGCGCAGCTCCACGCTACCCATTAGCAGCTGCGGAGCTCTGGGTCTGCTCCCAGCCAGCACCGGGCGGCCACTTGTCCGTGGGACTCCTTCCCCTGGAGCAGAGAGACCAAACCTCCCTCCTTTGGAGAGCAGCGGGAGACAAACGAAAATGTCTCGGCTCTTGGCCGCTCCAGCCCAGACAGCTGGCGCCCCCCGGGATCTGCTGTGGGTTGGATCTTGGGGGCACCGGGTAACTTTGCTAGTAGGGGCTGGCATGCGCTGCCGGCCTGGGTGCGCGCGGCGAGCCGGGGCAGCTGGAGGGTGGCACGTGGTGTGTTGAGTGTCTCTGGGTCTGGGTGTGCAGCGGCGGGTGTGCAGATTGCGGATTTTACACCTGTGTCTTGTGGCGCTCCGGAGAGCCTTGACCCGGCCGCCTGCAAACCTATGTCGAGCCTGGTGCGCCCCTCGGGGTTGTCCGTGCGCCCAGACCAGATGCGATTAGGCTGCAAATGCGAACTAATCGCTGCTGCTAAGTTCATGGGACGTTTTCCATGAAATAGCCCCTGCCCTTGGGAAATCAAGCAAAACACCGGCCTCCTTGATACCCACCCCGGTCCTTCGAGCGATCAGATCCTTTCAGATATAAGTATCAGAGGGGTAGCCGTGTTAGTCTGAATCTGTAAAAAGCAACAGAGGGTCCTGTGGCACCTTTAAGACTAACAGAAGTATTGGGAGCATAAGCTTTCGTGGGTAAGAACCTCACTTCTTCAGATGCAAGACGCATCTGAAGAAGTGAGGTTCTTACCCACGAAAGCTTATGCTCCCAATACTTCTGTTAGTCT